>NC_065510.1:9482799-9525005 GCF_006386435.1 Epinephelus moara | reverse complement strand
TGATATGCGTGGCTTCTCGCTATGACGCACAGTCGCGGAGAAAATCCACAGAGAAGAACGGGTGTGAATTTGGACGCACTATGCGTCGTTCGGGCCCATAGTCTAAACTTCTCAGTTTCAACATTTTATTGAGAACATTTAGAAACAGTGCTGCACGTTAACTTTTGTCTACACATTGTTTTTGTCGCCATTGTTGCTGAGTCTGACGTGCGAGTCATGCGCTCTCGCTCCGCCTCCACCTCAGGTACCGAAATTTGGCACCGTTTCATTTTAAGTGAATCGGTACTCGGTAGTACCGACGTGAATCGGTACCAAGTACAAAAAGTACCGAGTTTCGGTACCCAACCCTATTCTGAATGTAACACTAGTTTATACAGTGTAATGTAGCACAATGCACATATTTTTATATATTTACACACTTACAGACTCAGCACAGTAAAGATGTATATCTTATTACTACTACACATTTTTAGTTCTATTTCATTGAGGTTATTACTTTACATACTTCTATTTCATACTCTTATTCTTACTTCTTATAATTCTCTAGTCTTTACATTGGAGCGACTGTAATGAATCACAGTGTCCCCTCAGGGATTAATTAAGTATTTCTGATTCTGATTCCGATAGACCGGCACCTGTGAGACACCACAGACATAAGTCAAATAACCTAAAGTGACAGTTAATCTTGTGTTAAACGTACCATTTTAAGGTCTGGCCCTCCATTGCCCAGCAGCAGTGCCTCCAGCAGGGAGCACAGAGTGGTGACTTTACTGATGTCCACCTGTCGAATTGCTTGGGTACAGTGCTTCAACACGAACTGAAGACCCTTCTCCACGTACTGCTCAAACAGCTCCAGCAGGTATGTTCGCACTGAGTCTGGGAGCTAGAGGGACAACATGATAGGTAACAAAGAGATTGAGGAGGGAAAGGTTATGCAGTGATTTTCAATGTTCAATGTTTATCTACATAATTACAGAAGGGAGTGGTACTATTTCCCAAAATGTTCAACCTTTCCCTGAACAGGTACGGCATACAAGCTAATAATTTAAAGGAGACTGTTACACAGAGAAGAAAGAAAATTGGAATAAGTACAGGCAATGCTCTCCCTGCTCCCACGAGACAGAAAGAGACTCCTTCAGTTAAAATGCTAAGTGGAAATCAATACAAAACAAATTAGAACTTTAATAAAGTCTAACACCTCCACAAATTTGCTTAAAATGTAATCAAAGTTATCCCAGACAAAGCACAATGCAACACTTAAAAATGTTGCTTGTTAAAAAAACGATTGATGTATCTTAATGGAGAGGCTGAAATACTCAAAGGTGGAAGATAAATGTAGAGAGAAAACAGGAGAAGGCACAAACAACACAAAGTAAAACAAAGAAATGACATCTTTTCAGATAAATGCACTGTCAACCAACAGACTAGTCTCAGTCAATTAGACACTGAGATATACACAAGAGAGAGTGAGTTAGAAGTTGAGAGGACAGATGACCCACTCCCACTGCCGTTTAAAGTCAGTGAAAAACTCAAGGTTAACGTTGCAAGCTATAAACTTTGATGTGATGGGCTGTCATCAACATTTATGCTGATGCTTAAGTTCTTCTGCTTGTACAGCTTGAAAATGCACATTACCATTCATGTACCAGTGCACAAACAGTGAGGAACAAGATGAGTTGTAATTTGCAACTACTTGCAATGTTCCAGTCTGCAACTTTATCAAACCTGCCAGTTTACATCAATGCGATGAGGCGAGACAGTGTACAGTATCCTCTCCGTAGTAACAACTCTCTGTATTTCCGTTTTGACCTCGTTTTTCAGTCCTATTTCAGCGCTGAATACATTTTCTAGCTTTTTTAAAATATGAATGAGTATAGAGATAGTGAGATACTTGCTCCAGTCGCATTTTAGTGATGAAGCGGTGAACACATGGACTGTGTGATGGGAGAGGTGGACAAATGAAGGGTGAAATGATCAAGTTGTCCTTTGTGTTATTTTAATAAAGTGATAACAGAAGTTACAACAGAGTCAATCTTATTTCAGCTGAAAGGTCAGAGCTCCAACACCCGGAGTGTCCTTCATATGACTGACAAAAAATCATAGATGCAGTCACATAATGAAGTTATAACTGGGGAGAAGAGGGAGAATAGGGAGGCCTCCAGTTTACTGATAACTTCTACGAGAACAGGAGCAAAGCAAGTCTCCCATACACAGATGAAATTTGTTCAAGGACACAGTTCAGTTCAGGCCAGGTAAAAACTTACACATCACAAGGAAGCAAAACACTCTTCAAGCAGCATGATCTCACATGTTTATATATGGTTATGATAACTTTTGTTCCCAAAGACTGCATTCATAATAAATACTCCACAAGTACATGTGTGTGTGACATAAGCACATACAGCAAGCAGCTGCAGTGACCCACCATCCGGCATCGACATACTGTGAGGACGGAGATCGACATATGTGTCAGCAGCCGCTGGAATATAAATGACATGGACTCAGGCTCCACATGGACTGAGGGCTGCTGTCAGAGAATACCACAGCAAGTGAACACACTGTCTGCAGACTTTGTAACCGGCTTGGCCCGCGGACTTCGCTACAAGCCGATTGGTTGTTCAAACAGGTGATGTGCTTTATGCTCTAAAAACCAATGCCTGGTGACTCGACAAGCTGAGTCGCAGGTGACACCATCAGACGGCTTGAGTCAGGCTGAAACAGGCCAGTTCACGTTGCTGCAACTTTTCATTGCATTGGTCTGAAACAGTTTCGTCTCATTGCAAATCTTTGGTCTGAGGTGGGACTAACACTGCTTGAGGAGCAGTTCTGTCCCAAGTCTCAAGCACAACCCCTCTAGACAGATAGATATTTATCAGTCCCTTCGGATTTGTGTGTCGTACAGTAATAGTCAGATTACTACTACATGCTTCTAGACACTTTCAAAGGCATTTGATAGTTTCAGATACTGTTATAAAAAAGATCTGGGAATGACAGAGATTAGAGTATGCAAAACCTTGGCTCCTAGACCACTGATCCATGTCTGGACATGGGGCATCCACTTGAGCTCATCTGGGTCAATATATACCATCCCACAGCGGCTGACTGTGGCTGGAGATGCTACAGCCAGGTCCTGGACCTGAAAAACAGATAATGAAGAAGATAAAAGAAGCTGATTTAGGAGCACAAAATACTGTGGAACTATATAAGTATACACTAAAGCACTGTGCATATGTAAGTTTGAAAACTTTGCCTTATTGACTAGACAAAACATTAAACTTTACTGTTGCTATGTTCAGCTCTAACCTCAAACACCATGTGTATGGATGGAGTAAGTTTGATTCGCTCGCTGTTAGCCAAACAGAGCATCTTGTTGTCATCCAGCACCGTGTTCATGTTCTCAATCCACAGGGCGTCCACTGGCCCGTCGCAGATCACCCACTTGTGGTCATCACTGGTGTCGCTGACCGCATCGCGGACGCTCAGCGCCATCAGTCCGTCACGCCACTCCAATGTTAATGTGTTAACCTGAGGGGTTGAGGAAAATCATGCATGAGTATAAAGAGAAAAGTGAAAATGTTGTTGTGTCATGTTTTCTCTTATCCGCACTACCTCTCCATAGAGCTCTCCCATTGTGACAGATTTTGGGTTGAGAACGTAGGTCTTGACACGCTGATAGAAGGGGTTGTTGGCCGTGTGCCCTGTGAGATGGAGGGTCTCCAGCGTGTCTGCCAGGATGGTGTAAACAGTGGTCTTACCTCCACCAGTAGGTCCTACCAACATGACACCATGACGCACTAACATGGTCTCATACAGCTGGATCACCTGGTCGTATAAAAAGAGGTAGAAAGGAGAGGAATGAGGACATGTTTGAGGATGGACTGGTTTTCAAAAACAAACTAAATGCAAACAAGTTCACTGCTCTATCAAAGTGAAACAAACACAAGGCATCTGGATTCTATTTACCTATATTTAGTTGATGCAACCCTGTAAAAGTTATCATTTTATCATCATTAACAAAGCTGATGAACATAAAAATTAACAGCTGTTGCCCATGTGGCCAAAACTTGATATAGCTTCCAGTGTCTTGTTCAAGGGTACTTCAACATGCCTACTGGTGACATGTGACTTTTCTTGTCATTATGATTACATAAGCACCATAGTTTATTTTGGGTTAATCTCATGTACACTGTCCTAGTGCTGTAAACACTCACTAGCCCACCAAAAGTGTATTAATCCACAGCTGAAAAAAGTCCCCCAGCAATTCACAATTACCTATATCAACCCTAGTCTAGAGTGCCAAATATGTTGAAGAATTCTTGTTTTTACTGTGACTTTGCTTAAAAGATCTACATCATCAGTAAGAGCCAATAGGCTTGGGGATGGGTGCCACAGACAGGGTAATAAAGTTAAAAAAGTACTGAGGGGATGGACTTGTCTTTTCATGGGATTTGCTGATGATGGGAAAAATAAAGAATAATACCAGCCCCATTTTTAAAATGTAAATATTAGATGCAAAGTGATTTACAAAATTAAAATATTAAAATATCCATGAGGAAATTAAAAAAAAGAAACATCATTCCCCCTTGTACCTTCTTGGTCATGCTGTCCAGTGGCTGGAGGTTTCGCTTAACAAGAGACTCCAGGATTGTTGAGTGTAGCACACCGTAGTCATGCTCGGGAATACTTACACCGGGGAAGAGGTCAGACAGGATACCACTGGAGAGGGGTTGGCATAATACATATACACATACAACACACACAAAATAAGGAAATTGTTTTCACGTGTAACAACATAAAAAACAACACACCTTTTTCTCACTAAAACTTATCTCATTTGTGTAAGCGCTGTGGTGTATATATTGATGTTAGGGTTGGAAAGTAATGGAATACAAGTAATGGCATTATGTATTATAAATACTCAATATGAGTAACTGAATTCCGTCACAGTTACAGCTTAAATTGGTGGTATTCAGAATGCAGTTACTGTCTTTAAAAATGGATTACTTGAAGGGGTTAGGTTTTTTTTGTTGTTGCTTTATTTATTCATTGTAACACCTTGTCCTAACCAAATTCAATCCAAGCAAACATCAGTTTGGTTGCATTTTTTTCTATTGGAATGTCCTAACTGGTCGAGGGTGATGCAGTGCTGTTGTTCTTAGTTGAACTTCTGTTGGATGCCCTGGTTCTATTTATTCCTGGAGCTCACTTTGGAGGCACGAAAATGGACAAAGAAGGGCTGATTTGTGAAGTTTAAATGAGGAGTTATCTACACAACACCTTCTTATTTAACTACAAAATCCCAAATAAGGTGGCGGCTGGCTGGAGGGAAATCGCCAGGGAGCTTAAAGTAGAAAGTACTCACCCACCTTTTAAGTGATTGCATCTCCAGTCAAGTGTACAGCTGATAGGTAGCCTACTTGGTTTGTTACAGAAGTGCATATTTAAGGGATTCAGTTTGGACATAGAGCACTGCTCACTTTCTGTTAGGATATGGTGTGAAATTCATTTGGAGGTATCCATTTCCCATTAACAGATTTTTTTAAAAGTGTGTGCAGTTCATCTGACACACTACAATAGCAGAGGGGATGCACAGCCAGGACAATGTCATGGTTTTAGCTTGGAAATGTAAGACCCAAACAAATGAGCTCAGCAAGATGATTTGTAAGTATTCCAAAAGTAATTCAAAGTATTCAGAATACATTATATAGTTTAGTCTAAAAGAAAAAGTTACAAATTACATTTTAGGGCATTTAATCAATATTCTAGTGGAATACGTTTTAAAAGTAACCATCCAAACACTGACTAATGTCCCATTATTTTTCAGTAAGTGTGCTTTTGGAGCACCAGAAGTAAGATGTGCTTCCTTATAGAAATGTAACAGGCTTACCCAAACAGCACAGCATCATCAGTGAGGAACTTTGGCAGGTTGGAATCCCTCAGGGCTCTGATAAGAACCACATCCTCATTCAAGTGGGGGTTTTCTCTCTTTAGTGATCTAAGAACACACAAATCATAACATTAAATCATATGCGCTTTACCTCTCACCCTGAATGAGAGGTGAAACGTCTTAAAGAAACTAAAGCAAGTCCAGTTGCTTACAGTATGGCACTCAGAATTACCATGACCTGGATGATAGAGAATCTTCCCCAACATTGTCAGTTTCATAGAAAAGCATTAAGAAAATCTGTTATAAAACAAAATTTAATAACACTTTTCATTAAACATTACTAAAAGTGAGAACACAGGCATCCCATCCAAAGAAGTTGGTGCACAAACAGATATCAATAATACTGGAAAATCAGTGTTCAAATGGACAAATTCATTTGTGGAAAATAGACTCTTTACAAACAGAGATGTAATACAGATAATCAGCTGCTGACATGAGTTGATAATTCAATATTGCATAACCTGATCTTCACAACAAGTTGGCTCCACTCGATTGTAAAAAACAAAAACAAAGTAGAGACATTAGAGTGGGAGATAATGAATGTGTGCTTAGCGTAGAATAAGCAGACTCAGAGGAGTAATATGTAGGCAAAGACAGACAATGAATCACAAGCCAATTACAGTTCCCTGAGCTTTAGCTAATAACCAACCGGTGAAAGCATGACTTTCACTACATACGGTCGAGAGCATCCATTTAAATATGGTTCAAACGGGGCTCTTCATGCATCTTCCAACATGCAGCTGATTCAAGTGCGTCTCAGTTGTCGGACAGTAAACCTCCAAGGGAACTGGAGCGCACAGATTGATTGTGCAAATGTTTCAAACCTACTGTGTCTTCATCAGAGTTTAAATGAATCATTTTCACTCTGAGTAATGGCTGCAAATCAATCAGTGTGTTTAGGTCCCTTTTCTTCCCTTGGAGATCCATTCAAATCTATTTATGCACCCACGCAGACCAGGAACGACTGTTTATGCTGTCTGCAGAGCTTTCTATGTCTACCTAATCTTCTTCTTCGTCTCTATGTGAGATCACTTTTTGCGCTGGCACTTTACTTACATTTAAAGTACAAAAGATCTGAGTGTAGATCAATTTGTTTTCACTGTGAATTAGAAAATGTTTGGTGGGCCATCTGGCATCATATCACAAGTTGAGTATCACTGGACTATAATATGACAACTGTGTACTGTTTAGCAACATACCCATTTTACCATAACAATCTCTCAAAGCACATTATGTGCAAGAATGCTAAATATACCGAGTGCATGTGTGTCTGCGTGAGTGTCAAAGTCACGATGGTCCTTCTGGGACATGCCTGAAAAGGTGAATATTTGTTTGCTTCTATGACTGAATGCACATGTGGGTCAGTGTATGCATGAGTGTGATGCTCTGACCCCGCCATGACCAGGACAGACTTGACGGCCCTCATGCCAAAGTCATAGTGGTCCTGCTGGGACAGCTGCTCAGAGCACAGCTTGTACATCTGGGTCATTTTCCTCGCTAGGGTCTTACTGGACTCAAATCCCTCTGAGTACAAAATCACCTGGAGGGAGAGAGAGAAACAGAGGAATGATAAAAGATATGCAGGGAAAATGACGGAGCACATACATGCACACTGAGAGAGCCTGTTACCTCAGCAATGAGTGCGTAGTTTGGCACCATCATGGCTATGGGTCTGAAGAGAGCTTTAAGGTTGTCAGGTAGCTCTGTTCTTCCAGCATAGCCGGGGTTCATGGTGATGAATGCAGCACACGTCATCACGAGTTTGATCTCCCGGCCCTCAAATCGAAACCTTGACAGCTGCATAACACAGAGCTGAGTGAGAGGCCCTTGTTTATGTGCGTGTGTGATGTCTTAATCATCTACAAAAGCGAGTAAAGTTTGTGTGTGGTTGTGATTTATGGACCTAATTAATTTCTAATTTATGTAATCTGTGCTGGCTCCTGACCTAACGGTCTCCAGGGAAATGCTACAGTAATGCTACAGTAGATTACTGACAGCTACTCAGTTGAACTTGTGGCATATTACATAGGTCAAACAGTTGTACATGGAATTTATTATCATACATCTCTGTAAATCAAGTTATAGGTGTTTTGTTAAAAATTAGAGACATCCATATCAAAACATTAATCAGCCTTTCAATTTATTATATTTTGCTTTACTTTGTTGCATAGCTCTGTGTTGTTGTTTTTTTACTGTTTATTTATTCTAGTTGCCCTGTGTTTTTTTACTGTTTACTCATTTGACTTATCTGTGATTTTAACCAGTGCATACTTATTGTATTGTTTTGTGTTTCATTTACTGATGCTTCTTGTTTGCACTATCCCCTTTGCTGCTGTAATGATGCAAATTTCCCTGCTGTGGGACTAATAAAGGATTATCATATCCTATCTTACAGCCTGAGAGTTGAATTTCATCAATACATTACTATATATACATAGAGAGGAACTATAAAAGTAGAAAATTATTTTATAGTGACAGACCATCATCACATTGGTGCAGTGTATCAAATAGCTTCAAAATTGAATTCATAACATTGAAATTCAACTTCTAAATCAACATTCAAATCCTGTGCAGCTTTTTTTATGTACACCTGTTTAAACCTAGTATTACTGCACAGTTGCAGACAAAGATTAGGCTACACTAATATTATTATTATCATTACATTATTTGTAGAATTAGATTCAAGTGGTAACTGTATAGCATCATTTCCAACTCCTGTGATCCTAACATTTCTAACAACTCTAGAGCGTTGAAAATCCAAAAGTTGAAAATTAATTTTAAAAAATTAATTATTTTAAACACTCAAAACCTGTTTTAATCTAACACCATACTTTGCTTTAATCCATATTTGTTGGTGTTAAGGCTTTAAAAAATAACACTTTTGCAGTGGTTTGCTCTCCTGCTTGCCGCACACAGTGGGAGGCATGCACTTAATCTAATAGCACCAAAAAATACATTTATTCATTTTAAAGAAGTTGATACAATTAAAAAAGACTAACTCATTTACTCCCATGACCCTGAACAGGATAAGCAGTTACAGATAATAGGAGGATGGATGGATTTATGGATAATTCATTTAATCCGATGAATCACTATTCAAATTGAGGATTTTTGAAGTTTTTTTGGGGGGGGGTGATGATGACATACAATATGACGACCAACATTCAAAGCTGCTTTTGAAAACCTCAGTCGAAGCTTCAAAAATATAAAAATGACATTCAGTATAGCCCCCAATACTCTACTAACTCCTAAGATTTGTATCACTTGGTGTTACCCAGAGTTTTAGAAGACTACGGCTATGTGCTTAATTCTCCTCCATACATAGAGTGCAGAGTGTGTTGGGAACAAAACAAAAATGGTGGGATGTAACATGTGTGGCTGTACCTTAGCAGCTTTGGCGTTTCGTATGGTTATGAGCTGCTGAGCGATGACAGACAACACTTCAATGTCGATTCGGTTAAATTCGTCAAAACAGCACCAAGCACCTGACTGAGCAAGCCCACTGAAGAAGCGCCCCATCATCTGGAAGACAGAAGTATGACTGATTAAAAACAAGAGAAGGAACTATTACAAGTTAAATATTAACGCAGGGTTGGGCTGTCATTTCTACTTCTATTTTTAAGGATTGTTTCATAAAACAGGATTATTACAGCCATGTGAGACTGTCACTGTAATTCAAGGTTACACATGTATCATAATCGTGGCAACCTGTCCGTGGTAAATGTTTCACCCTGCTGTGCAGATTAAGACTTTTGCTTATTTACAGTAAACAAGTTACTAACATAATTTAGGAACAATGTGGCAAGTGAGAGTGGAGTGGAGTCTGAGAGGAATGTTGTAGTAGAGGCAAAAGCAGCATACACATTTTTTTTTGACTTTTAAATTCATTGTAAATTCTTTTCTAGTTGAAACTGAGTTCATTGTGGAAACACACCAGTGCAACATTTTTGTTTACCACAAGTAACTGTGCCAGGTACAGAACCAGATTTTAAAAATTACTGTGCTGCATAATCCCTTTAAAATCAGCTTGGCATCAATGTTGTCCATGGAAAATTAGTTTGAAAATAAATAAATAATAAAAGATAACTAAAAAAATAACTAAATTCCTGTAAAACCTATAATTATTTAGATATAAATAAGTCAGAAGACATTGTGTTTTGGTTTGTAAATGTTAAGCTTTTGGACCAGAAGGGACCCATGTTTGCAGCTGCGGAAGAAAGGTAGTAGTACATTTCATAATGTGTTACTTTGTGTTACTTGCACCACTTCTATGGATAACACAAAAAACACTGTTCAAAGTTGTTCAACTCTCATGGACAACAGAATTAAATGTTACAAGTACATGATGTTAAGCCACAGTGGAGCTGAGTTGAACAAAGTATGAAACCACAGAGTGCTGTGATTCTAGCCTGGCTAAATCAGAGCCCTTTCCAACTCGAATACACAGGTGTCTGCAACCAACAACTAACTACAACAGACAGAGAGAGAATGGCTTTCCAGCTGTCTTGACAGCATGTGCTTTCAACCCCAACCTCGCTGTACTGCAAGATAAAGTACTGTTTAACATTAAACTGAAATGTAGAGTTTGTCTCAAGGTTAAAGGCCCAGTCAGAAGTTTGGAGCTTCTAACATACAGATTTTCATATTTATGTTTTGAAGGTTATTACATACAGATGAAATATCAGCATTCTGTATGTTTGTCAACTGATCATACTAAATAATAATAATAAATAAAAACTGACTGATGTAAACAAACTGTAAAGAAACAATAATTAGGCTGGTTCCAATCCTGTGTTTTGAATTTTGATGAGATAGCACTTTGTCTAACATCTGTAAACATGCTGGACATCATCTCGGAGCATTGCAGTTGTTGGCCAACAAGTTTAATCTTAAAGGCAGAGCCAACATCCACAAAACCCAGGTCAGGAGTATCATAAAGTACTTGTGCTTTGCCTGGATAAATGCGTCACAAACCACTTTTAGGCACTGAGATAACATCCAAAATAAGACACTGAGGATCACTGGTGTGGATGAGGAGTATGACTAAAGGATTACGCCATCACCAAGCTCACTAATCACAGAACAGTTCCTCCAACAACTGCTCTTTTCAAGATGCATACTCCCAACTGTCCAGCAGACCTGAAAGCACTGCTCTCCTCTGCTCACGTCCCAGGGCAAACCACCCGGAGGTTAGCACCAACCCATACCTTGTCACCCCCGAGGGCTAACACCAACTGCCTTGAGGGGAGCTTTCTCCACTCTCTGGAAGATCATTGAACAACCTTCTCCCTGCTGTTGTCAGAGACCTTACCTTAGGTAATGTTCACGCCTTAAAGATGAGACGGAATAAACACCTGCTCAGCATGAGACTGCAATCCTAAAGCTCAAGGACTTCAATTATACACATATCAGCCTCACACATATTCCTGAGTAGCTGCAAATCAGTGGTAGGCTTCCTGAATTGTATTCATGAAGCTTGTATCTGTAAAAGCGAAAAACAAAACCCTTTGGTTCACAGAATGTGCCTTTTACTAAGTTGTTACCGCAAAAAAAATACACACACAAATAACACACCTTACGTCGTAATCAGCCACATACAGCATGATATGCCATTAAATGGTTAGAGTTTAATACCTATTATCATACTATCACATGCAATTGTCTTATAACTCTCCTAATGTTACTGAAGAGACAGGCAGACATTATAGGGGAAGTGTTTAAGGAACACAGAAGAAAGGATCAAATCTGGCTTGAGGGAATGTTTAAGAAGCGCACAACTATCAGATGCTCTGTGCAGTCTATCTGTGCTTTTAACTGGCAATGGCACCTGACAGCTTTTGCAATAGTTCCATCTAATGGTATCACTTGGTAGGTACAGTCAGAGTGAGACAGCCTTGTAGAGATAAATAAAAATGGAGCAAACACATGCAGTTGCAGTATAAGGTATTGGGAACAAAATGAGAATCAGTGTTGTATCACATGTAGGAAATGAGGTGCAGGGGGATAATTGATGTAATAACTAATAAAAAAAGTGGACAAATAAGCAAACAAGAGAAACAGAAAGTGTAACAAAAGGATGTAGGTTGTAGATGAATGCAGATTGTCATGGCTGACCTTGTAGTCAAGTCCATCAGAGCAGTTGAAGACCACACACTGTATGGCCAGAGCTTTAGCCAAATCCTTTGTGGTCTCTGTTTTACCGGTCCCTGCTGGCCCCGCTGGAGCTCCACCCAGGTCTAACTGGAGAGCCCCCATCAGACAGAGATAGCAGCGGTCCTGGGCCGGGTGAGAGATAAAGGACAGCTTGAATAACTGACACACAATATGTTGTGTATCTATGTCACATATTCAGTTCTAGCTACTACAGGACATACATTCTGTTGGCTACACCAGGAGCTCTCTGTAGTGATTTTGAAGCTTGTGGTTTGGTTGTCTGTGTTTTTTCAATGTAGGTCTGTGGGTTTACAGACATTCTGAATGAAGTGAAATAATATCTATGAAGCTGTGCCCCTGGGTAAGCTTTTCTAACTGAGGAGAAAATGTGTGCTCCCAGATTTATCGTACTACAGAACACAAAAGAAGGTTTCTTCGTTAAAGAGGGGTTAAATAACACTTGGGCCAGGATAAGACATAATAATGTGTCTCAGTATTAATGTGTGTCCATGTGTTACCGTGAGTGGTGTGATGACCAGTCTAGGACAGGCTCCCAGATATTCATAGCCATAAATGTAAGTGGATAAAGCCATTTTGGCTACACAGGTGTCCAGGTCCAGGTCCCAGTAGTAGCGCAGCTGTCTCTGCCATTCAAAGTTAGACCTGGTGTCCACCTGAAAAAGAAGGCTGACGTTACTGTAACATAGTGAGCTGCTGCAAACATTTTCTGATCACCTAAACATCCCCAGTCACTACCTGCATCTATCATACCAAGCCAGGGACAGATACAAATATAAGCTGCTTGATGGTGTCTGTGCATGTTTGCACTGCTGCACTAACACTGCGCTACTGTACCTTCTGGCAGACAAGATCTGTGACTATGTCTCTGGCATGGACGTCGATGGTGATGAGGGCAGTGATGATGTTACGGTGTAAAGTAGGCAGCTGTCCTCTTACCAATGCTGCCAGGGCATTCAACCTCTGGAATACACACAAAGACACATACACACATACAACCACACAAACATTACTGGGTTATAAAGTTGAAGTTACGAAGTAAAAAATACTTCAGCAAACACAGGAAACATGTTTAGTCAGATCTTATTTTCAACCCAACAGTTAAGGAAAAAGCACGCATTGGAGTAACTAGTGTGGTTTACATCAAAGTTAGTGAGTTCAAATTCCTGCAGGGCGGCAAAGTGGTCGTGGTCTCCCTCCAGGCAGACATCCATGTCCCTGCACCACATCATCTGGGAGATCGTCAGCACCACCTGGTGGACACACATACGCACACACTGATGTATAATCGCTGCCTAACAACAGCTGAGACGGTGCACAATGCATCAGCTGAAACTATAGAAATCGATTGCAAAATCTATCAAAGTTTTAGACAATAGCAATCGTTCTTGAAGTCTTGAAAAGACCCAAAAAGAACATTGTAAGTGGGACATTTGATTATACTATAAGCAAATTTTTATATCAGCATATGTATAGGAATGATTCTGTCCAAAGCTTTTTTTTACAAGCAGTTTCCATTGTATTTATCGAAACAATAACACAGAAGTCTGCACTGGTCTATTTAGTGTTTGTGTGTGTCTCTGTGTGTGTATGTACCTGTGATGGATGTCCAGCAACCACCCATTCCTCTCTAGACTTCACCTGGTAGTCAGCAATGGCAGCCTTGCTGAGGCATCGCAGTGAGGAGAACATAGCCTCCTCCACCTTGCAGAGCCAATCTTCCACATTGCCTTGTGCCTTCAGACCTTTAGTCAAACCCACCTACGCTTCCACACAGAAGGACACGATTAGTTACAATTAAGGACATGTGGCTTGATCTGTGTTATTAGGGCTTGAACTGTGAATCTTCTGTGTCAATAAGCTTTTAGTTGCCTTTTGTGATCAAAGGACTGCAAGAGTGATAACTAACAACCCGCTGTGGTCATGACTGACAAGCCCTATGTATGATAGAGCAAGTGACCGAGCAATCAGTGCAAACTACATTTCATCTGCTACCCAAAAATTGTTTATCATTGTCATTGCAACATTTGAGATTTCAAACAATTATACTAGAATGTGAAGGTTCATGCACACCTTCAAAAACCTTTAGGCAGGTGCGCAGGAGGAAATTGTTCAAAGGTGAATAAAAGAGAATTCCCTCACACTGTCCTATTACTTGCTATACACTCAGGATAAACTCAGGTTACCCTAATGAAGGTCTGAGGAACCAAAACGTTGTTTACTTAATAAAGTTTACTGCAAGAAATTTGCAGGAATTCACTTTCCTTCACCTAGAAAACAAATCTAATGTTTATTATTTTATTTTATTCAAACAATTATACCAAAATGATTGCTGGGGTATACTTTACAACTAAGGAGAGGCTGGTCTTCGGCTGGGTACAGAGAAACCTGAACCCAGAGCAGAAAGCAGCCAGCAGCCACAGACTGCCTGCGGTGGAGTACAAGACTGCTCAAATTCTTAAATTATAAAACCAACAAATTCTTAATATATGTGTAGTTTATAAATCAATAACAATTTTTTTTTTTTAAATAAATGCAGATCAGAATTTGGCAGTATGTCAGTTATGGCAGTTTAATTACTGCTGGTACAAGTTTTGGAATAATTTGAGAACCTGCTTTATTTTTGCACTCTCACTTGTTACTAAGTGAGAAAAAAATGGTGTCATTCAAGATGGCTGACAGGGTTCGCTATTGTTTGAGTTATTGCTGTAAGGAAGTTAGCCTTACAGTGTATTTTTCTCACTTACACACTTGTTCTCAGCAAGGGCTTAAAGATACACTATGCAGGATTTTCTACGGTGGCCGACAAGGACAAATGCGATGCAAATAGAGAAACGCACTGCAAATAGAGAAACGCACTGCATATGAGAAAACAAATGCAAAAAGAAAACGCTGCATGTACACTCATACAACGGAAGTGCTCCAGGCCTCTACATGTACACTCATACAACGGAAGTGCTCCAGGCCTCTAGGGGCAATGCTGAGCTTCCACCCGAGAGACAGACGAGTGAGCGAGAAGAAGAAAGTTATGTTTGGAGGAAAGTTGGAGCCGGGACAGGCAACACAGAAAGGTACGTATTCTTTTTTATTTTTCTTTCTTTCTTGTTTTTCACACGTGGCCCTCATCTTTTACTGTATAATGAAAGTGAAGCTGATTTACACAGCTGATGTTGGCGTGCTAGAGACTTTCAGTTCTACACGAGTAGTGTATCCATAGTAATAATGTTAGCTAACGTTACTGTAACTGATGTTACTTAACAAGAGAGTAACAGGTACACTAAAACAGAGAGCTGTTAATGTGACTCAAACTGACCTTCTCTCCCTCAGGAGAAACCATGCTCAGGATGTCTTTGCTATAGACATTCTCCCCTTCTCCAGCATCCTGGCCATTCCCTGTATTGACCCCAGAGGAGTGTTCAGGCAGCAACGCAAACTCTAGTCGTGTAATGGCATCAAAGCACTTCCTGAGGTGGGGCTGCACTGCCTGGGGGTTTCTTGTCTGGGCCAGGATCTTAAGCAGCTCGTCATTAGATAAGAAGTAGAACCTGTGAGGGACAGATAGAGGAACACGACCCATCAGCATCCATATCGCATGTTTATCACTCAGTGTCATTGGAAAGAGAGGTGTAGAGTAACAACCTAGCCTTTTACATTTAGTTTGTGCACAGGGAAAAAAGTAAAAATAAAGCAAAAAGTTAAGGCTCATAAAAAACAAGATGAACAATGATGTTATTCTAATCTATAACAAACCAAGCATGTGTGTTTACCTTGGGAATATGACTCTCTTGGACTCCAGGTAGTCTTCCAGACACTTCTGTATCTCGTCCAAAAGAGTGTTGTTCTGTTGAAAAGTCTCCAACAGATCTGTGTAGGACAAAATGAGTGCATATATGGACGTGCATCTCTGTCTGCCTATCTCTGCATATACACGTCTTCTTGTCTATTTCATTTCCATCAATGCTGTATGGCTACCTACCAGGCAGTGTGGCTGCTTTAAGGGCATTAGGCATCTTATTGACTTTTGCCATGATCTGCTTCCAAGAATTGTCCACTTTAAGAAACATCTTGGACTCAGCAGGCAGCTGTCTCTTGATGTCTGGGGCCAAGAAGATACTCTCTAGGTAGAGCCAGTTCCTTTGGCATGTAAGCCACTCATCCTAGCAAGAAGGGTAGAAAGAGGAGAGGAAGAAGACAGAAATACAGGGAGGGAACAGAAGAAAGGCAGAAGGAATAAATTGTGATACCGTTTCTTTCCTTTCATGAACCAGAATATAGACCTCAAGAAACATTAAAGGTCAAGTGTGTAGGATTTAGGGGCATATATTGGCATAAATGGAATATAAAATAATAATTATGTTTTCATTGTGTATAATCACCTAAAAATAAAAATCTTTGTGTTTTGGTTGCCTTAGAAGAACCGTTTGTATCTACATTGGGAGCAACCTCGTCTATGGAGATCGCCATGTTGCACTGCCATGTTCCTACAGTAGCCCAGAACGAACAAACCAAACACTAGCTCTAGATAGGGCCATTGACTTATTTGCATTTTCACATTAGTCATTGTAGTTAGCATCTCTTCCAAGACAAGGACATCGGAAAAACACTATCTTTTTTTATGTGAAATTGCTTTATTCATTTTTTCACTTTCGCTTCAAATCACCGGGTCCATTTGTTTTGGAGAGGAAGACACCTCTGTGGATAATTCAGCTAATAAAAACCTCCTGAACAATAAACACTGGAGGAATTCTAACCTAGATAAGTTTCAACTGGTTGCAGGCTGCAATCCTCACTGCTAGATTCCATATATCCCCCTAAATCTTACACACTGGACCTTTAAAAAAAGGCAACATTTCACTTTGCTGAATAAAAGAATACTCTAAGCGATCCTTCTCTAAGCCTTTACCAGTGTTTGGTTGAAGAGGGTCAGCTGTTTCAGCAATTTGTCCACCCTCGGCTTGATGGGAGCTACGTAGCGAGAAGATGCCGCCGTACCAACATTGATAATGCTGTCATCCAGGAGTACCTTCATAGTAAACATAGAACCAAACAAACACACACAATTAGGTGCACTGCAACTCTACAAGGGTGCTACAACTGACAGCATGAGAGTGTGTGTGCTGCATGTTACCACCTGGATATCATCTGTGCCTCCCAAGATGAAGACATCTGTGGAGTCGCCGTGAGGCAGCACAGTGAACTCTGTGGTCTTCCACGCGTCCTCCACCTGCATGGCTCATTAAGAGGGTGGAGGTTAAATGTTAAAGTGAAAGCATCAAATCTGAGTGGTGGACAACTCTAGACTTAAGTTGTTAACATTGTAACTAATTGCTCCAGTGTTTGCATATGTGTTGATAGCGTATATATTATAGTACAAAGCAACTTGTCACTGCACATGTGGCTATTGTGTGTATCACTCAAATTCAGACATAAAATCATGTGTGTATGGAAAACATGGTGACCAGGCTTTCATTGTCTCCAGAAACATAAATTAAACTTAACGGGATATTTTTGGAGAAAAAAAATGCGTATTTGTATCCTTGTTAGTTAAATGTAAGGACTGATACCACTGTCATGTCTGTATAGTAAATAGGAAGCTACAGATATCCGTGTCCATTCGGACAAGGGTATAGATGCACATACATATTCATAAGAAATTCTCTTTCCACGCACCTTTGTAATAAGGGATTCCACTGATGCCTCTCCTGAAGCCTGTCCTGACACCTAAAAGTCAAAGGCTGTGTTAGTCGTGTTTATCCAAGTCAGACTTACAGATAATAAGTATAACCAGCTAAAGTAATTTCTATCTTGGACCTTACTTAAGGCCAAAATACAAAAACAGATTATTTTAGCACAAGGCAGTAGGCAAAATTGGGTAAGGGCAAGTGGTAGCACATACTCATCCTTTTCCCATAGTAATAGGTAACAGTAACTGAGGTCCCACAAGAATTGCAAGAGAAGGTCATAATGTGGCCTATATTTATGTGTTACCTCCTGTATCTCCGTGCCATAGGAGAAGATGTTGAGCTCCTCCAAATCTGCAACTGTGAGCTCCTCCACATTCAAAGAAGTCCCCGCAACAGACTCAAGAGTCTTCCAGTGCTCTGGTTTTATACAGGGGTTACGCAGGTCAGTGAGCACAGGCAGCTGAAGGAAAATGCGAAAGTGTTATTTAGATGAAGTCACAAAACTTTAGTCAAGTACCAACTGACTAAATCACTAAGGCTTGACTGCAGTCCATATATTAACGTGGCATCATTTCCAAATATTTTTGATAACGTTAACACACATCAGTTGCTGCTGAACACTTTGTCCTACCCACCCTCTGCTTCATGACTTCCACCTTGCCCTTCAGACTTGACACCACATTGTTACGTGGCAGACCCTTCTCCACCTGGTTGACATGTTTGCTGTATTTGTTTGCCATTGAGCTGAACTGCTCCAAGTCCAGCTGCTTAAGTGTGCTCTGAGGATGGGTGAACATGGAAGAATATGGTCAAGTTTCAAAGAGAGGAAGAGCTGTTTACATATGCCCGTACATGTTCAAGCCTTCACATACAATGGGCTCTAGTTTCCCGGCTCAGCGCAGGGTGGCAAACCCTGCGCAGAGCTAGTTTCGAGCAGCGCAACCCGAGGCACGCTCAGTTTGGTAGTTTGGCAGACCGAGGTGCGCTGAGATGGGTGTGGCGGCGCAGCAGGGGNTAAATACCCAAAAAAACACTATTCAATGCAGCTATCTGCAATCAGCACATAAATGTATCTCTATATCAACTGTCCCGTCACATCTGATGTCAGATCAAAGGGGATTGGCAGTGTTTGGCACGTTTGGCACGCGTAATGGAAACCCAACCTCTTTTGATTAACACAGCTGCAAAATAATGAGTTCACATCCCTCTCAGCCAACCACAAACAGCCACAGCATCAGTTAGGGAGTATATATTCAGCATCTGTCATCTTAGAAAAGTCAAAAGAAAAGAAACAGAGTGAGACTGCGAGAGAGAAAGAGGGAGCGCGCGCACGAGAGAAACGCAACATTGATTTACAATTGTGGTGACCTCCTCCCAGGCTACCTTTGCATCATCAGCCCGTGGAGGTCTGCTCGCGGTTCTGTATATTCGGACACTGCGAGCTTGGACCTCCCGGACCAAAACATCAGTTTCCTCCTGGGAGAAGTTTGGCCATCTGACGCTGCTGCTCTCTTCTGCCATGGCGAATTGAGTAAACTCTCATTACGCCTTCGTGCGGCACATTTAAGGACGAGGAGAGGGGCTCATTTGATTGGTGTGATGTGTGTAAAACCCACTCCACGCCTCCTCCCTCTTTCCGACTTGCGCAGGTAGGAGGGACGGAGGTGGGAAAGAGGAGTAGCTGCGCCAGGCGCACGGTGTGCCAAACTTGCAAAATCCACCTTGCCACACCCAGTTGGCGAAGCCCAGGTGCGCTGCGCCCCCGCCTCGCACGGTCTGCGAAACTAGAGCCCAATGTGTTAAGTGCACCTCACCTGTCTCCATCCATCTGATAACGAGTCCCATTCCTCTAGGGAGTCCCACAGCAGCTGCTTCAGCCTAAACTCTGTGGTTAACTCCTCCAGGGCATCAAACTTGGTCACCTCCACCTTTATCCATCAGAACATAGAGGGGGAAACTAAATTTGGTTTGGTTGGTTGGTTTGTTTTGTTGTTGGTAAAGTTTAAATACAATTACTCTCTGCTTCAGACCCAGTTTTCCAACACAAAATAAAATTGTTATGACTTGACTTGGGACATGTTTTGTTGCAAGAATCATTTTGGATTAACTGTATGGGTATACAGAATTATAGCACCTTGAATTTCTTCTGGTAGGAGGTGTAGGCAGAGGCCTGGTCCTGCAGCTCGTCTATGGATATTTGGATCTCCCCCAGCAGCATACGCACTTTGGAAGAATCTGCATTGATGTCAAGGATTTGTTGATCCTACACATGAAACATCACAAGGCAAACACGTGAATATTAAGCAAAGACATACACATAGACATACCTTGAGTAATAAGGCTCAGCATGACAAACACCCTTCCAAACTATGGTTAATAGACAAATGAATAAAACCTCTTCATGTACCTGTGACTTAAACTTGAGCTTTTTGACTTTAGAGTTCAGCTCCTTTATGTCCTTGTTCAGGGAGCTGCACAGATTGTTCACAGTGTACTCCCTCTCTGCTGCTGCCTCATCGATTATGCTGCTCAGTGAGTTAATGGATGGTTGCAAGGTGGCGAAAACAACCAGATCTTCAGGTTGCGTGGGAATTGAGTACATGTTAATCAGACTGTACATCTGACATACTGTCTCCTGCTCCTCTTCTAGCACTGTAATCTGATCAGGGGGAGAATAACACAGAAAGAGAATAAAGTCAGATAGGAAAAGGTACCAAGGAGGTAAGAGGAGGTGGCAGAACAGAAGTAAGGAGACTGGGTTCATGACAACATCCTGTAAAAATAACTTTTCTTTGTTGGTTTTGTTACAAACTCTTATAATTGCTAAAGAAAGTGTTTATAAAGTGAAATGTTTGTCTTACCCTCTCTTTAATTTCATCCAGGAATGTGAGCGAGTTGGCAAATTCAGCTGTGGTGGACGGACTGGACTCTAGTTTAAACTGAGCATCACAAGCTTCAGCAATGACAGCATTTAGCTTTGTCCTAGCCAGCTGAGTAAGCATCTCGGAAATGACCTGGAGCAGAGATTCATATCAGAACAATGATTCCAACATGCCATTAACATCTTTTTGCTGGAGCATTACTTTAATATTTGAGTTAGAAGATATTTCGACACAAAATGGCCAGACTGTTCTTTAGTTTAAATCACTTGCTCACCATGGTTAAAAGCTCTCCATGACTATCAAACCAAAAGCAGCTGTAGTCTATGTTTGCTCATTGCTAGTCCTTACCTCCAGACAGCAGAGTGGGGAAGACACAAGCTTCTCTTTGAGCTGTTTTGTGTCCACAAGCAGTAAGCCTAGATGTCTCTTCTTTTGGATGGCTATGGCCTCCTTATGCTCGCTGTGGTATAACTCCAGTGCTTCTTCATAAAAGGATAAGCCTGTGTGACGAAGGAGTCAATATCCATCAGTCTAAAGGAACTATGTTATCTTGTATGCTGGACTCCCTAACCACAGCTTGTCTATGTTTGCTTACTGGATGTCTTTGACCTTGTTTGTTTGTTTAAAGTTTCAACATTCAAAACAATGTTTATATGGATGCACAGTAAATCACCATGTTCCTGTTGCCGCATTGCATCCACATCCAGGCTCTCGTTCTCTTTATAGAACAGCCGAAAATGCTCAAATGTGTGTGAGTACACTTTTGCTGCGTCAAAGGCAAACTGGAGTGATTCCTAAAGGGAAAAACAAGTCAGGCCCATATATACACAGTACTGTATTCACAAAGTACAACCTTCAGAGGTAGAAACCTATGCAAAGTAAAAACTGACCTTTATGTCTTGGATGATGCTTTGAAAGTTGCCATCATTATCTAAGATGGATTCCAAACAGGGGGCATCCTCATATTGTATTTTCATTGTCTAAAAGTTAACAAACGCACACAAAAACACAGACTACATCACAGATCAGTTACCGAGTAATCTAATGGCACCATAATGTTTTTGATATCATCAACAAAATTGACGTTTAAAGGTGGTTGGATTTTTTTTTTTTTTTACTACCTCGCAGTGTCCGGGCTCTGTCACAGAATCAAAATCGGGATCTGCTGTAAGTGTTTCGACTGACATCACTGTTTTCTCAAACCACAAAATGATTTCTGCAAAAGACTCCTGTAGAATTGAACACAGAGAATATTGTTGATGGGTCTTAAATGGATGATATATGAAGTGTAACAATTTGGAACAATTTGGAAAACTAACCTGAAAGTTCTCCTCAGAGGGCTTGTAGGTCAAGGCATTCGTTTCCAGCATCAGCTCAGAGATGAACATAGGTTGGAAAGAGGGAGGGTCTGACTCGACGGACTATAAATAAAAACACACACCAACCAAAACCAAAAGTGAACACTGGTCTGTGTCTGCTTGAAAGCTCAATTTGGTGGGCACAGCAACTACTATAGTTTCACTGTAAATAACACAACACAATAAAGATAATACTGAAATAATGCCCTACCTTCTTGCTCATCTGGTCTTCTGTAGGGTCAGCAGCAGCCTCAGGGTGCTGGTTCCAGCTCTGAATAATAGCATTGCTGGGTGTTACATGTATCTGCTCCCGGAGTGCTGACAGTAGTTTGGCCACTGAATTTTCCACCAAAGTATGCAAGGTGTTGACAACCAAATAGTCAACAAGACGGATGAAGCTGGGTAGATGACAGAAAGAGAAAAGTAGTCATGCAACACTTCATCCAACTTGCCATAAAATGGGCAAGTTATAGAGCCTTAGCGTATTAAAATCAGAATCAGAAAGAACTTTATTGTCCATTGCAAAGCAGTGGAAAATTTGTCTTTGATGTGGCTCACAATAAAACACAAGTTAAAAATACATAAAAGACATAAAATACATACCAATACAGTATAGAGCAACCACATGAAGCTAAGAACCCTGAGTCAAACCCTTAAGATTTGTTTTGGTGTATTTATCACCAAAACAACCACCACGTCCTGCACTGATGACATGGTCCTCCTCGGGGAAGCATAAAGATGCGTTACCATTTACACTACAAAAGATAGGAGGTCAAATGCATCCCAAACCACCTCAGCAAGTAAAGTGATCAAATCATAATGCATCTTGGGGGTCGGATCACCAATGATGCATGTAAATACCAAGTGTAAAAAGGATCATGACTTATCATAGTAGGAGAGAAACAGGTGCTACTAATAACATCAATGATGACAGTTTAGTGGAATACATACAGCCACCATTCATTTTATTTTTCACACCTGTGTTTTCCAACTATGACATATGAAAACATCTTCTGTAACTGAGCTTTGGTTGGTCCCAAGAATTCAGACGTGACCCATTATTAACCTGCACATTTCTGTCCAAGCCCAACCCAAGTCTGAGCCACAGCAGCAGTTTATAAAGAGACAATAAAGGAAAACAAATACATGAAAATTACCCACCGGGTGAGGCGGCTAGCATGCCAAGTCTTCTTGATCCGTGCTATGAATGAATCATCTGAAAGAAAAAAAAATACTATCAACCTTTTAACATTGTGATATGTACATTCCAGTGTCTTCATTTGGTCCGTGTGCACACACCTGGCTTATCAGAATTGAACGGAAGTGCCGACAAGTAGTTGCGACATGCACAAACTGTCACCTCCTTTACCAGGTCCTGAAACTTCTTTAAGTCAACCACCACCTGACAATAATGAATAAATGAGGGCAATGAGCTGCTGAGGAGGCACACAAGACATGAAATAATGTATAGATATACACTTCAAACATCAAGTCTAATTTTGTATTAACAATTGCACCTCTTGCAGTTGTTTGAACTGGATGTCCTGGAACTCCTGCAGTGTGTAGGTGCGTTTTTTTTCCATGTGACACAAGCACGTGTCACTGATTTGGTAACACATTTTTCTGATGTCCATCAGCGTAGGACTTAGAGACTGTATGACATACACAAATGTTAATAACATAACATCCATACTGCTCACACTATTTCAATGTTGTCAACCTCAAAGTCTGTTTCACTCAGTGAGCATTCTTACAGTGTATGATATTTCAAATTAAAGATCATTTAAACAGCCTGAGAAAAAATCCAGACCTTAGTTTATACACACAGTTACATACCTGACTGACAATGAACAAATGTTCTTGGAGGGATTTCCTGGCCAAATGAATCTTCATGGTGCGGACTTTGGTGCGCCAGACATAGAAGGGTTTCCACATTTTGAAGCGGGCAAAAAAGGGGATGCAGGTCAGCTTGCAGAGGTAGTAATACTCATCACGGCACTCAGGGGGTACGAAGTCAAACTCATCCTCAGACGCTGGCAAAACACCTCCTTGGCTCATAATTATAAAGGCCTCCTTACTATACTTCTGGATTTTAACTTTGGAGGGAGTGTCAATCTGTTTCTTAGTGTCATCACTCTTAATAGAAAAGTTTCGTTTTGGAAGACTTGGGGTTGACATCACATTCTGGGACAACTGAGGAATGAAGGAGAGACACAATCACAGATCAATTTCTTCCTGCATGTACCTCATTTAAAAAGCGATAAACAATTAACTGGGGCTTTAACAAAGGCTTTTTCAAGCCTCTGCCTAAAGGACCAAATTTTCCCAAGATCATTTTGACATTACACTACATTTTGTCACCAGTTAGGATTAGGTTTGGGTGAGCTTGTATGCCTGATGAATTTGCCACAGTTTTACTGGTAGTCTTGGCTTTCAGCATTTCCTTTAAGGAACATCACCCACATCTAAGAGCTTACGGCAAGCAAGGCCGACTATTGTGCCACCTAACATCCCTTGTATCTCGGCCAAAAAGTTGCACCTGAACACACCGCAAAGACTATAGGCAATGGCCAACTAGCACGTACACCTGCGTGCACCTGCGTGAGATGAAGTAACTCTCAATGGCAGGGGGTAGCTGAAATCTGTATTTGTCATTTAAAAAGACTGACAGGACAGATACAAAACAACTTGTGAGCAACTTAAAACATTAACAATACAACCTGATGGTGAAAGAACAAATGATATTTATCATGCAACTGAAAAAATACCAACAAGGGCCAACGAGCACTAATGGTGCTGTGACACACCGCCAAGACTAGGGTGACAGATGCTCACCAACAGCCAGACATTGACCAATGGGCAATTATCAGCTCGGTGTGTCAGGGCTCTTAGATTTGTGATAAGATTTCATTGTAGAGACACATTTGAGGAACCTGTCCATCATGCACGATAGACATCTTTGTGTCTGTCACTGACCATGGTCCTGGATTGCAGAGGAGGTAGATGGACAGGCAATTGTTCACGGTGCCTGTGTGGCTGGTCTGTTTGTTGAGATGAAGGTGACTGAGTGTCCCAGCCTGGAAAGAACATCCGCTCACGAGCCTTTAGATGGGAGAGGCTGGGTTGTTTCCGTTTTACACGTCTCTTCAGCACAGCCTAGATAAAGGGAAGGAAAAAAGACATCTACAGAAGATCCATATGCTACATGCTATAATTACTTTTTGACTGAACCAAGGATCATATAATTAAATCGTAGGCCCACAACATGATTTTTTCCCCCCACGGTATTGAAAATGGTATCATAGATCAATATTTTTCAAGGTATTGTATCAAAGTTAGAAATTCCAGTATCATAACAACACCAACAGAAAGAACTAAACTGGGTGAACAGTACATGGTATTTCATATCGTCTCAGTTTGATCTTAGGTTGCCAAGTCTCACCTGTGTGTCTTCAACATGGACTGGAATCCTTGGCAGGATGGTGGAGCTCTGTAGTTCAGGGAGCTTGTGCAGCCGCTCTGGGACAGTATGTGAAGTGGAATTTAGGTTTACGACTGGCATTAAATTTAAGAGTTAACTAACCAAGGCTTGTTGCTTATACAGTATAAAACAGTTTCATGATACCTAGAAGAACTGGTGGAATGTAACTAAATACATTTACTCATATATCATACTTCAGTACAAGTTTGAGGGACTTGTACTTTACTTTAGTATTCCATTTTATGCTACTTCATACTTCTAATCCCTTACAATTCATTGGTAAATATTGTACTTTTTTACTCCACTACTATTGTTTCATAACTTTTTGACAAATTATTTTGCAGTGTTAGATTATTAATACAGAACATAATCAACTAATACATTGATCTTTTGGTACTTTAAGCATACTACTACTGATGTACCTTTAACATAATATTCTGTATTCAGGACTTCAGGAGTATTTTTACATTGTTGTATTGCTACTTTTACTTCAGTATAAGATCTGAGCACTTCCTTCACTGCTGCCTAAAAGGCCTTATATTAGCTGGGGCCTACCTCTGGACTCATCTTCCCTGCACTGACCAGGGCAGCTCAGCTTAGAGACCCTCGGGGATGCAGAGGCCATGGCACATGTGCTCACAGGCTATGGGACAGTGGAGGCACAGCATGACAGAAAAAAAATGATACATATTTAAGTACAAATAAAAATAAAACAATAAGACATGTAGGCTACATAGTGAAAATAGATATGTTTATGCCAATATATTTTAAGACCCCTTCCGCAATTCACACAGTAAACCCATATGGAAACAGAGCCACGCCAATGAATAAATAAAACAAATCCCTCCATTTTCGGTCAAAATACCAGAAATTGTGACATAGTTTGACAGACTTTTCACATTTGTGTATCAGTTTATATTTGCATAGAAGAAAAATACTTCTATACTTCATTTCTAAACCAAATTAACGAGGGTTTCTGATTTTTCCATTTACATGAGTGAATGTGATATTTACCCATAATTATGATGATATTGAACACTTGGAGGGGTTATCTTTTAAATTAGAATATGGGATGCATCAAATGGTGTGACAGCTGCAGGTTAGGGACTGTTTGTGACTTATGAGGGGGGAGTGGATGGTGCAAAAAAGGGGAGTCATGTCAAGTAATTTTCTTAGCTCAAGGGAGGACTTTTTATTTTGGCTTAGGGGAAGGGCATACAAATTTCAATGGTTATATTTTGTATTTGTTTTACCACAGATATTTAAAGTAAGCATGCCTTTCAAACCCTGCCAAAACAGCAAGAAACTAAAAACAGAAATTATAATTGGGTTTTCAAATTTTCAATTGTCCTTGGACACATCATGTGCAGCGAAAAAAGAAATGCCGAAATCTGAGCTTAAAATAGAGATATTTCATTAAAATCTATTTATTTTAAGTCTCATTTAAAATTTTAAAATTGCACTAACCAGCATGCACAACAGTAGTGAAAAATCGTGGCGTTTTTTTTAACTCAAAGATTTTGTCTTCAACTTTTTACTTTAAGGTTTTAAAAATCTAATAACTAATGTATGGTAGAGGGAGAGTCATGAATTTTCCAGCAGTCACTCAGGGAGACTCAAGGAAAAGTATTAGTAGCTTTGGTGAGGGTCAAAATGAAAAAATAAATGAATACAAAAACAAAGTCACACCCCTGCGACCCCTTCCATTGATAAGCAACGAACGGTCCCTTATATTATCGGACAAATTAGCGAATTAAAGACATATTGTACCTAACGTTATAGAGAGCACGTTATTTTTTGCAAAACTTTGGCTCAATTTGTGACCCCACAACATTTTCATTTTTTTCTTAATTTGTTTCCACTGAATTTATTAATTATCACTGTACAACACAGGGTTGCGCAACGAAATGTAGTTGTCGTGAGAATTCCCCATGACACCATTTTAAACTTGTAATGTTAGCCGTTGAAATTACGTTAGCTAACTAGCTAACTAGTTAATGTACGTTAACGGTGTCATAAATCAAACGGTAACGTTAACGTCAAGTTGTCAAGTGTTTGCCTGTACACTTTGTCATACTCAGTGGGCATTGTCTTCCAGAGATATTCAAACGACTCCTACTTACCTTCTGAATGTTTCTGATGTGGCGTAGCGCTGTAACTATTGCTAACTTTAGCCGGTTAACACTTTCAGTAACGTTTCTTGAGGTATGCTAACACATTTGTATCGGTTACTAACCTGTTTCAGAACGAAGGCAGGACCCGCCCTCCTCTACCTTTCTCGGCCTCTGATTGGCTTCTCCAGATATCCTTACCATTATCCTGACCAATCCTACTCCTCCCTCTCGTCACCAGTGGACGGGTAATGACTGTGCCACCCTAGGAAAATGGCACCTAAGTTTACCGTCTCCTAGCAACAGAGTTGTCTCCCGGCATGCAACGGAGTGTAACAGGTTGCTGGTTTCTATGGTTACGCTCCGCAGTTAAGCACCCTGGCAGTTTTACAAATGAAGAACAAGACATCTAAGAGCCAAAGCATTGAACTTCCATTAAACCTTATTCCTGAACACACAACAAAGATCAGGGTGTATTTTAAAGGTGTTTATTTTGTAGCTGTAACTAAGTTTATTTTTTAGCCAACACATCAGATATCATTTTATCCTTATAAAAACAATCCACCAAAAACCTTTAGTGCAACATTAGTGTATACATTTAGAACATGATGCAGTTTAATCACTGTAGCACTGACAACACCACTGTTGTCTTATGCCTTTGGCCATGTTGGTATCATGAAAATGAAAGGAGCAACTTGCTCTAAACACAGATTATTTGTCTTATAGCACAGCGACGGCCCCTGTTATAGTTTGCCTCTACACCAGCATACTCAGGTGTAAAAAACAACAACAAACAGATACATAAAGTCAGTTTATTATCCATCTCATGCACTGCTATGTGGATATACAGCCTGTTGTCATTCAAAAGCCAGTGCTTTGTCATGGCTCCCGACCTGCTGTCTCTATGAGATGCACCTGGCTATCAGTTAACTCCAATGTAAACTCATCTACAGCAATATTTGATGCTCAGACCAACTGGTGTAGTACTCTGAACGAAAAAGTCTGTGTAAAGCAGGTGGGAGGGGTGATGTATGGGTCAAACAAACACAGACATTCACCCAGGACACTGCTGTTTGTGTCCCATGTGAAACATATGTACATCTTTATGTCATGTTAAGTTTTTATTTTACCCCAAAACATGTTTTGTTCTGAACCTACCAAGTAGATTTGTTACCTAATCCTAACCGTGACTGTTTGACAATGTGCTACAAGTTTCACCCAGGAGACAGCTGTGCATCACATAAACATGTCGAAGGGAGTGTCTCATGCAGACACCAAAGGGTGCCTTCAGGGTATCACACGCCAAATGTATTAGAAAGCATTGGTATTTATTGACATCGGATGAGATTCAGCAAATATGACAACAAGTTGTTTTTATACAACTTACCAACAACAGCTTGAAATGCAAAAGTCTCTCAATATTTACAGCAGTGACGTGTGTTTTTAGTTCCACTCGAAGATTTAAAAAAAAAAAAAAAAAAAAAGGGATGTTTAATGTCTTGTAAAGCGGTGGATAACACAGATGGAGTTGAGCAAAGTCATGTTATTGGAATAACATCAGCTGTGAAGGGGTGGAGGAGTTTCAGACACTCAACATTAAGATGAAGACAATTTAACATGTCAGTCTCATAAGAACCCTGGTGACTGTTACGTAAAAGGCAAATTTACTATTAACACAGCGACAATCTGAATTTAATACCGTCAGATTAATGTAAAGGCTATTATCTGTAATAAATGCTGTCAATTATTATCTTTTTTGTGCTAAAATAGGTTTAAGGAGCAGGTTTAACTGCTGTGCTGCCTCATGAGGAGCCCAAGCGTCACTGCAAAGTCCACCATGACAACATCCAGGGTATCACCAAGCCTGCCCTAGCTTCGTACTGGAGAAATGTCAAATATTGAACATCCTATCACTCATTTAGACAAAAGTAGATCGGAAAATAGGGCCCAGGTTGAAAAAACATTAGTTCCCCTTGAAAGTGTCATTAAGGTTCAGGTACATAGATGTTGTGACAGACATGGGTCCCTTCCAATATATTACAGTATCTTAGACATTTTTTGTTTATAGGCTACAGAATTATCTCATTTAGGAATGCAGGAAAATATAAGGATCTAGTATTTATATAACCAACATACGTAAGTATAAGTAGTCCACACATGCCAAAACTATGGACAGTCATCACTTAGGTGCAATATCAGTGTTTAAATATGACATTTGCAGTAATGTAAATTCTGCCAGCCTGTCTATTATTATTCCTTGCTTTTTTTTTTTTTTTTTTTCACTGCTGTGCAATAGTTATACTTGCATCGGTCAATAATATGAAATCAGCCATTTAGTCTGTCTCTTTATCAGATTCTGCTTTGTTATTAAATTGCTTTGTGTTTTTATGACGTTGCTTATTATGTTGCTCTTTGTTTGTACATAAACCTAAATATTGCTTTGTATTTTTTTCCACTGATGCTTCCAGTTTGCACCATCCCTCTGCTGCTGTAATATTGCAAAGTCCCCCTGCCGACCATGGTACGAATTCAGGATTATCTTATCTTAAAAAGCAACATTTGTGAATAAAATATTATGCCAGACTTATCACATTAATCATAAACTCTGCTTCCTCATCCTCCAGTTAGACCCCAAATTTTATATTGTCATAATTTACAATCATAATATTTTGATAATTAAGTCAGGAGGTGGTCTGGCATTGCCAATTTTTCAGCATTACTACTGGGCTGCTAATGTCCATAAAGTTACATACTGAATGTGCGCCTTTAGAGATAGAGTCAGACCAGACTGGTGCCACATGGAACAACAGACATGTGGGTCAGTGGACCCTGCTTCATTGCTCTGTTCTCCTATGCCACTAGTAGAAAACACCACCCAAATAACCCCATCGTTAGTAGCTCCCTTCCTATATGGAGGCAGTTTAGAGTTCATTTTGGCTATAAGCACACAATCCCATCCATCCCTATAATACGCAATCCCCATTTTAAACCTGCTCTTGTGGATTCTGCATTCCACCTCTGGTTTCAGAAGGGGCTGAAAAGCATTACTGACCTCTTCTATGAAGGGGTATTTGCATCATTTGATTTCCTTGTTAGAGAGTATGGTCTGCCAAAATCACATTTTTCCAGGTATTTACAGATACGTGACTTTGCACAAAAGCATTTCCCATCTTTCCCATCAGCCCCACCAAGCAGCCCCATACATAACTGCATCTCCCTCGACCCCTTTTTGTCAGGGCGTGTCTCCAAAATATACAATACTAGTCCATACCCATTGAGTGCGCAGTTGTCCACGTACAGTTTCACATGGTGTGTGTTTGGGATACAGGTCATAGGAAATTGCAGATTAAATAGTCAATTGAACCCATTAAGAAGAGCAATGTATTCAGAGTTTTTATGAATTTGATAGTACGATTGCTTTATTGAAAGTACAGTAGTACCATTGTCAATAGTGGGATAGTTAGTGGGCTAAAACTGTACATTAGTAGTTAAGTTAGCACGTTGAAAGGCAGATAGTTCAAGTCATTACCTTATAGAAGCTCAGTTTTAGTAAGTTTTCCAACTTTTGCCAAGAGGGAACTTTAGATATTGGTCCCTAGATTATGTTCACTGAGTTTCANTGTGCCAAATTTCACATGGATTGACCAAGTCAATGAGGAGAAAAACGTGGAACAGACACACCCACAGACACACACACACCCACAGACAGAGTTTTCATCATTATATAGTAAGAAGAAAGTAAGATATAGTAAGACAGTAAGATAATTCAAAATATTTCCAGCCCCTCTCTCAGTCACGTTAAGAGTGCTTGGGAGGAGGAGTTACAGTTGACCATCTCAGATGAAACTTGGCAGGCAGCCATTGAAAGAGTGCACAAGTCCTCATTTTGTGTGCGACATGGGCTACTCCAATTCAAAGGTCTTCACCATCTGCATCTGTGTAGAAGTAGACTGGCCAAAATTTACCCTGATACAGATCCTACTTGTCAGAGATGCTTTGGCGCCCCAGCCACTTCCCATATGTTTTTCTCATGTAAATCAGTTGCCCCCTTCTGGTCCTCTGTATTTGACACAACATCTCAAATGTGTGGCCAAGTACTAACACCTAACCCTATATGAGCGATCTTTGGTGTGGTCCCAGAAGAGGTACCCCTCCCAAACTGTCAGGCACAAGCCATGGCCTTCGCCTCACTTCCAGCCCGCAGAATTATCCTCCTTAAGTGGAAAGATAAACTTCCCCCTTCTTATGGTCACTGGGTAAAGGATGTCATGGCACACCTTAAGCTAGAGGAACTCAGGTGCCGCCTCAAAGGATCATCCAAGAAGTAGCACAGGGTATGGAAGCCCTTCTTAGACTATTTTCATAACTCCTGTCTCTCAGCTTGTCTCATGAATTAAGCCTTTACAGCCCCCCATAGTTTTTTTGTGTGTGCATGTGAGGAGAAGAAACCCATCCTTCTCTGCAGAGGGTGGTTATTCTTCTGGGTCTGAGGAACAACTTTCAAGTTTAAAGACAACTGAGCAGGGATCAGATCCTCAGCCACCAGGGCTCAGTAAGGGGTGTCGCCCCATTTGGCAAGTCTGTTATGAAAGGAGTCCAGAGATAAGGCCTTTGTCAAAAATGCAATCAAATAGTACAATAGTGAGTAAATATTCTAATGCAGTGCTTCCCAACCTTTTTGCTTGTGGAACCCCTATTCTATGATGAGTGAACTATTGACCCCTGACTACCTGACATATTTAATGTGTATTTCACATTATATTCAATGTATTACAATAACAAGACAGACCAACTGATAAACTACAATTGTCCCAAACAGTGAACACAATAACTGCAGGACAGTTGTGGAAGAATTTTCAGCAGACTATTTCCTGCAGGCCTAAATATTGCACCAGATATTTTTAATAACAGTAGCAATATCTTTATTTGTGGAGCATTTTTTGAGCTGTTAGCACAGAGTGCTCTTATTTTAGGAACCTTTTAAGCTTCTCTCTCAATGTATTTTTTTTTTTCAATGTATTTTTTTCAAACAATCATTGGCTTTTAGTCCCATCTACAGAAAGTCTTCACTTAATGCCTGCTGTCGGTTATTTAGGGCAGTTGTTCTTCCCACTGAGAACAAACTGTACCAACTGACTCGCGCCAGTTTTCAAAAATGTATTTTTCCTCGAAGAGACAACACCGCCTCAACCAATCACAGGAGGGGGATCCCACAGTCTTATTTGCATGAGTTGTGTCTAAGTACAGTCGCTCACACCCTACTGTATCATTTCGAGACTATCGAAGAGGAAGAAATGCCTGAGCCAGCAAAGACCGTCCCTAAGAAGGGCTCCAAGAAGGGTGCAACCAAGGGTGCCAGCAAAGGAAGCAGGAAGAGGAGAAGGCCCAGGAGGGAGAGTTATGCCATCTACGTGTACAAGGTGCTGAAGCAGGTCCATCCTGACACCGGCATCTCGTCCAAGGCCATGGGCATCATGAACTCCTTCGTGAGTGACATCTTTGAGCGTATTGCAGGTGAGGCGTCTCGTCTGGCTCAGTACAACAAGCGCTCCACCATCAGCTCCAGGGAGATCCAGACCGCCGTGCGCCTCCTGCTCCCTGGGGAGCTGGCCAAGCACGCAGTGTCTGAAGGCACCAAGGCTGTGACCAAGTACACCAGCTCCAAGTAAACGGCTCAACTGTTGAATGGAAACCAACCCAACGGCTCTTTTAAGAGCCACCCACCTCCTCTGGAGAGCAGACAGTTCATGGTATGAACTTCCTTTATACAGGATGATTAATGCTTTACATAACTGTATGTCTGTGAGCTACCCTATATCTGTTACAGACTAATTTATTGCTAATGTATTACTTTTTATGTAGCTTCAATTCTCTATAGTTGCATTTGAAAAAAAATTGCTCTGTTTTAGTATTTCTCATAATTGTCAGAATTTTTCAGTGGTGACATATAAGCAAATTTTGGACTGTATGTTTTACTTTATTATTTGAAATTAGTCAGTAGAATCAGGTTAATACAATAAAAGATCAATTAATACGTAATGTATGTTAATAAAATATATTTGTATATCACAATAAAACAATAAAACACACAAGAATCGCCTTGTAAAAACACTGGATAATTAAAAACCAGAAATACAACACAATTCTTTGTGTGATTTTAAAACAAAAAAAGAAAAGGCGCAATACTTAAATGCATTGTCTGGAGTAAGATACAGTGTAACTCACTGGTTTAGAATATCAAATAAACCCTTCAGATAATCCATAAAAATTTAGAAGACAAATTAAAAGAAACAATTGTAAAGCTGTTGCATATAAATAAGTTTTTAGAAGTGATCTAAAAGAGGATACTAGAATAGCAAGCTGGAGTTCCTCAGGCAGGTCATCACTAGTTGAGACCACTTCCACTTTTACCAGCTGCAACATTCAAGTGTCAAACACATTAATGCATCACTAATTCTATCCATCCATTTTCTCACCGCTTATCCTCTTGAGGGTCGCGGGGGGGCTGGAGCCTATCCCAGCTGACATTGGGCGAGAGAGGGCTGGAGCCTATCCCAGCTGACATTGGGCGAGAGACGGGGTACACTCTGGACTGGTCGCCAGACTATCCCAGGGCTGATATGTAGAGACAGACAATCATTCACACTCACGTTCACACCTACTGACAATTTAGAGTCACCAATTAACCTGCATGTCTTTGGACTGTGGGAGGAAGCTGGAGTACCCGAAGAAAACACACGCTGACATGGGAAGAACATGCAAAGTCCACACAGAAGGGCTCCCACACCCAGGATCGAACCTCTTGCTGTGCCATGACATCCTTTACCCAGTGACCATAAGAAGGGGGAAGTTTATCGTTCCACTTAAGGAGGATGATTCTGTAGGCTAGGAGTAAGGCGAAGGCCATGGCTTGTGCCTGACAGTTTGGGAGGGGTACCTCTTCTGGGACCACACCAAAGATGGCTGATATAGGGTTAGGTGTTAGTACTTGGCCACACATTTGAGATAGTGTGTCAAATACAGAGGACCAGAAGGGGACAACTGATTTACATGAGAAAAACCTTTAGTGCAGCATTAGTGTATACAGAACATGATGCAGTTTAATCACTGTAGCACTGACAACACCACTGTTGTCTTATGCCTTTGGCCAGAATGTTGGTATCATGAAAATGAAAAGAGCAACTTGCTCTAAACACAGATTATTTGTCTTATAGCACGGCGACGGCCCCTGTTATAGTTTGCCTCTACACCAACATACTCAAGTGTAAAAAACAACAACAAACAAACAGATAAATAAAGTCAGTTTTTTATCTGTCTCTTGCACTGCTATGTGGATATACAGCCTGTTGTCATCCAAAAGCCAGTGCTTTGTCATGGCTCCCGACCTGCTGTCTCTATGAGATGCACCTGGCTATCACTTAACTCCAATGTAAAACCCATCTGCTGCAATATATGACGCTCAGACCAACTGGTGTAGTACACCGAGCGAAAAAGTCTGTGTAAAGCAGGTGGGAGGGGTGATGTATGGGTCAAACAAACACAGACATTCACCCAGGACACTGCTGTTTGTGTCCCACGTGAAACATATGTACATCTTTATGTCACATTAAGTTTTTATTTTACCCCAAAACATGTTTTGTTCTGAATCTACCAAGCAGATTTGGTACTTGATAATAACTATGACTCTCACCCAGGAGACAGCTGTGCATCACATACAAACGTTAAAGGATGTGTCTCATACAGACACCAAAGGGTGCCACTGGACTGGGGCATCACACACCAAATGTACTAGAATGTGTTGGTATTTAATGACCTTGGATGAGAACACGTTGGGATATAGTGACAGTTTCAGCAAATATGACAAAAATGTATATTTATAATAGTTACCAACAACAGCTTTAAATACAAAAAGTCTCTTAATATTTACAGCAGTGATACAGTGTGTGTGTTTTGAGTTCCACTCCAAGATAAAATAAGGGAGGTATAATGTACTGTGAAACAGTGGCTAACACAGACAGATTTAAGCAAAGTAATCTTGTTGGAATAAAATCAGCTGTGAAGGGGGGCAGAGGGGTTTCAGACACTGAACATTAAGCTGATGACAATTTAACATTTTGGTCTAATCTCAATAAGAAGCCTGGTCACACGCAAATTGTTAATAACAGTGACAATCTCAGTTTAATAGTCAGATTAATGTAAAGGCTAATAACTGTAATAAATGCTGTCAATTATTATCTTTTTTTTTTGGCTAAAATAGGTTTAGAGAACACTATGAAGGAGCAAGTTTAACCCTTTGAAATCTGAGCAAATTGGCTTGATTTCTTTCAAGGACATGGGAAGAAGGCAATGAGCAATGAAAGACAAAATGACCCCAAAATTTAGCAATAAATTAGTAAAAAGAGAAAACTAAAAACAAAAAATTGTTAAAAAACAAAAACAAAAAACATAATTTTAAATTATAATAATAGTAATGATTAAAAATTTAGTTTTCCTGCTTTTTTCTTTTTTTCCATAGGTTATTTTTTAAGCCTAATTTTCTAAATTATTTTATCCATTCTTTATTTTTATTTTATTTATTTATTTTGCAATCTGTGGGACATTTCTTACCCTTTTTCCCCATGTTTCTAAAAGGAAACACACCAGTTCACTCAGGGTTCAAAGGTTCAAATACTTGAGGAAGGCATCCGAAAGCAGCACAAGAAAAGTGATGTCGCTCCAGGTTTCAAAGGATTAACTGCTGTGCTGCTTCATAAAGAGCTCAGCGGGTATAGGAGACGTGCTGTCTGATTCATGCTGTACATCAGTAGATGGCGCTAATGCACCAAAGAGTTAATTATCAACCATGTAGCAATCCAAAGAAGAAGGAGCGAGAGCCTGTGTTTTCTATTACGTCCTCAGACAGGCTTTATATAGCCAGGGCTCAAGCTGGAGACTTCATTCGTTGTTGAAACTTTGAACTGAAGACATGAGTGGAAGAGGAAAAGGCGGGAAGGGACTCGGCAAAGGCGGCGCAAAGCGTCATCGCAAAGTTCTCCGCGACAACATCCAGGGAATCACCAAACCCGCTATCCGCCGTCTGGCTCGCCGTGGTGGAGTGAAGCGTATCTCCGGCCTGATCTACGAGGAGACCCGTGGTGTGTTGAAGGTGTTTCTGGAGAACGTGATCCGTGATGCCGTCACCTACACCGAGCACGCCAAGAGGAAGACTGTAACCGCCATGGACGTGGTTTACGCCCTGAAGAGACAGGGACGCACTCTGTATGGCTTCGGCGGTTAAACGGTCACAAACATCCATTATTAAAATTTAAAGGTCCTTTTAAGGGCCGACCACATAGTCACTGTAAAGAGCTGCTTTCTTCTTATATAATATAGGGAACATTTATATTTGGTATATTTTGCATTATCCTTTCTTGCACAGGTTTAAAACGTTATGACTGACTACAGCATTACTGTAACTATGTAAAGATATAAAATAGGTATGAACAATGACATTATTATTTTATTATTACAAGTGTTTATATGATGTCCATAAAGACATGAGCCCCTCCAACACATTACTGTATCTTTGGTATTTTTTGTTTGTAGGCTATAAAATTATCCCATTAAGAAAGACAGGAAAATATAAGGGTAGTATTTATATAACTGACATACAAACCTCAAAGTAGTCCACACATTACAAAACTGGACAGTCATCACATAGGTGCAGTATCTGTCGCTAAACATCATTCAAATCCAAATGAAACCTTAGTGTAATTAGTCATTACATGTGTAAATGACCCTCTTAAGCCTTGGAAGTTTGAACGGTATATTCTTGGTGAAAGCAATACATGCAGAATGATATAATGAAGACTAGAAGGGTGAAATAAGTTAAATAGAAGAAAGTGTGGTGTTGCATATAGTCACATAAAGCCATAGTTTTTTTGTGTGGGCATGTGAGGAGAAGGAACCCGTCCTCCTATACAGAGGGTGGTTAATCTTTCGGGTCTGAGGAACAACTTTTCAGTTAAAAGACGACTGAGCAGGGATCAGATCCTCAGCAGCCAGGGCTCAGTCAGGGGTGTTGCCCCACTTTGCAAGTCTGTTATGAAAGGAGTCCAGAGATAAACTTTTTTTTAATTAAATTAAATTGAATTGAATTGAAATAAAATTAATTAAATGAAAGGAGTCCAGAGATAAACAATACAGGCCTTTATTTAATAGGTAAAATAGTGAGTAAATATTCTAATGCAGTGGTTCCCAACCATTTTCCTTGTGGAACCCCTATTCTAGGATGAGTGAACTGACGACCCCTGACTACCTGACATATTTAATGTGTATTTCACATTATATTCAATGTATTACAATAACAAGGCAGACCAAATGATAAACTACAATTGTCCCAAACAGTGAACACAATAACTGCAGGACGTTTGTGGATGAATTATCAGCAGACTATTTCCTGCAGGCCTAAATATTGCACCAGATATTTTAATAATAGTAGTAATAGACAGACTAGCAGGCCTGAGGAGGCTGTTTGGGCAGTACGGTGTGAGAAGCTAAGTCATATACTCCGGTGCCAGATCATTGAGAGCCTTGTAGGTGATTAAAATAATTTTAAAATGGACTCTGAAAGAGACTAGAAGCCAAGAGGTGTGATGTATGGGGATGGTTTTGCTTTAATCAAAATCTAGCTGCTGAATTTTGAATTATTAGGAGCTGATGTGTTGCACGAGTGTTTAGGCAGGTGAGCAAGGCATTACAGTAATCAAGGTGGGAGGATAAAAGAGCATGTATGACTTTCTCTGTGTGTGTTTGGAGTGAGGGGGCTGAATTTGTTCTGAGATCTATATGTTCAGGGCCAAGTCAGAACTTTTCTCTCTTCTCTCTCTCTCAATGTATTTTTTCTAAAACAATCAGTATTTTTTTTTAAAGAAAATTCAGTGCTTTTTCTCCTTGATGTTTGACCATTGTTTTGTCTATACTTGTTTTAACTGTGTGCTTTTGTCGGTTATTTAAGGCGGGTTTTCTTCCTGCTGAGCACAAACTGAACCAACTGTCTCGCGCCACTTTTCAAAAAGGTGTTCTCCTACTCAGAGACAACACCGCCTCCAGTGAGCAGCTCAACCAATCACAAAAGGGCGATCGCACAGTCTTATTTGCATGAGTTGTGCTTAAGTACAGTCGCTCACACCCGACAGTATCATTTCGAGACTATCGAAGAGGAAAAGATGCCTGAGCCAGCGAAATCCGCCCCGAAGAAGGGCTCCAAGAAGGGTGCAACCAAGAGTGCCAGCAAAGGAAGCAGGAAGAGGAGAAGGCCCAGGAGGGAGAGTTATGCCATCTACGTGTACAAGGTGCTGAAGCAGGTCCATCCTGACACCGGCATCTCGTCCAAGGCCATGGGCATCATGAACTCCTTCGTGAGTGACATCTTTGAGCGTATTGCAGGTGAGGCGTCTCGTCTGGCTCAGTACAACAAGCGCTCCACCATTAGCTCCAGGGAGATCCAGACCGCCGTGCGCCTCCTGCTCCCTGGGGAGCTGGCCAAGCACGCAGTGTCTGAAGGCACCAAGGCTGTGACCAAGTACACCAGCTCCAAGTAAACTGCTCAACTGTTGAACGGAAACCAACCCAACGGCTCTTTTAAGAGCCACCCACCTCCTCTGGAGAGCAGACAGTTCAATGTGATCTTCCAGATTAATTTATGCCTTATGTAACTGCACGCCTGTGAGCTACACTACATCTGTTACAGGCTAACATATTGCTAATGTATTACTTTTTATGTAACTTTTATTCTCTATAGTTGCATTTGAAAAAAAAGTTTTGTTTAGTATTTCTCATAATTAAGTGTCAAAGTTTTCAGTGGTGAAATATAAGCAAGTGTATATACTGAAGTACTGTGTATTTAAATCATTTTGTATTCCATCCCAGAGGCAAATATTGGACTGTACTTTTCGCTTGATTATTTGAAATTAGTCAGTAGAATCAGGTTAATACAATAAACTATCAATTAATACAAAATGTATGTTAATAAAATACGTTTGTGTATCACAATAAAACAATAATCAATCACCGTGTAAAAACATTGGAAAATCAAAAACCAGAAGTACAACACAGAAAAATTCCAAAACCAATTTAAAATGAAAAAACAAAACAATAACACATATATAAGTCTTTAGAAGTGATTTAAAAGAGGATACTGAAGCAAGCTGGAGTTCCTCAGGCAGGTCATCACCAGTTGAAACCAGGTCCACCTTTACCAGCTGCATCATTAAAGTGTCAAACACATAAATGCTTCATTAACTATAATCCAATAATACAATGTAATATTATGAGGCTCTGCAGTATGAGTACTTTTACTTTTACTAGGAAAGATTTCAAATGCAAGACTTTATTTGTGACCAAGTATTTTTACACTGCAGTATTGCTCTGATTACTTAAGTGAAATATCTGAATACCCTCAGACCACATCAGCATACAGTTTAATATTCATAATAATAATAATAATGATGATGATAATGTAAGTCCCTCTCTGCCTTTTCAGACTTGTTCAGAAGTGCTGCAGTGAATGCAATAAGTGAATTATGCAGTAAAATAATTAAATCTTCATTTTAAAAACATTGTAGGCACAGTGTCTGTTGTGGGCCCACGTGTTTTTTATGTCATGATACTCATCAAACTGATTAAGATAACACTTAATGGTCACAGTATAACACCAAGTTGGTCAAACTTCAAGGATATCAAACTGTCAGTTTCAGCTGCTTTGGTGCAAATCAAAGTGACAACAGGTGCAATGCAGAGACAAAAGCAAGACAACCCAAAAACAGGAGTGACTGCACATGTGGTGGCCACAGACAGCTGTTCTCTCCCCATCCTTCCTGACTGATTCCTCTCTAGTTTTGTGCTCTGCAAGTGTCCCCGTCATGACAGCTTGCATGAGGTGGTGCCTGCAGCCCTATGAGGTTGCACAGGTAGTCCAGCTCCTTCAGGATGGCACATCTGTATGGCAGCTGGGAGGAGGTTAGCTGGTAGTCTGAGTAACAAGTCCCACCCAGTCTGATCACATGGCCCCATTCAAAGTGAAACTCTGCATGGGGTTTTGAGTACTTACCTGCTGTGGTGTTTCATGCGTGGGCCCACTTGATTGAGAGTCATGGTTTGCCTCCTTATTTGAAGTGACTTGGTGTGCTGTGGTGTTGAAGGCTGCTGGTTAGCTGGTGGGGTGGATTTGTTGGAGGGGGATGGGTTAAAGTTGGACCCGTTCTAGACCCTTTGCACAAAGAAGCTGCTGTGGCGTTATGAATTGATCAATAAAGTACTCATATTTCCTCATACATCATGGTAGTGTGTGTGTCTATGTGTGTGTGTGTGTGTGTGTGTGTGTGTTTTCTCAGGTCTCTGACATTGGGCCAAACCGGTTTAAGGTGGTGGCAGCTCAGCTTTAACCCTGCCCAGTTGGTTCTAAATTTATGTAAATCAAGGTTCTGACTCTCATTTTATTTCTATGATCTGATTCATTAACTAGGACGAAACCTCCAATCACAATGGCATTACTAAGTCTAACCTTAACTTCTAACAGTAGTGGAGTGGAGTATGTTAGTTACTGTGAGAAAGTAGTTTCAGACTGCCTGGCAGGCCTACTCAGGAATAAAATACCCCCTATTCTCTGTCACCCCTCCTTTACTGTGATAATAGTAGTAATAATACTAATAATAATAATAATAATAATAATAATAATAATGACCAGTGCGCTAAGAGACTGTTCGTAATTACTGAGGGGGGAGGGGGTGGTGCAAAAAGGGGAGATGTGTCAAATCATATTTAAGATTATTTTTTGGGCTTTTTTGCCTTTATTGTATAGGACAGAGTGAAAGGGGGTGAGAGAGAGAGAGAGCGGGGGTGACATGCAGAAATGGTCGCAGGCTGGAGTCAAACCTGCGACCGCTGCAGCAAGGCATCGCCTCTGTACATGGGGCGCCGGCACTATCCACTACACTACCGACGCCCCCATATTTAAAGTACTGGTTAAGAACTTAGGTTTTTTTTTTATTTTGGCTTAGAGGAGGGTCACACAAATATAAATGCTTGTATTATGTATTCATCTTACCGCAGATTTTCAAACAAAACATGACGTTCAAAGGCATGTCTTTTTTTAAAATCACCAAATCAAATCACCAGTCACCAAAATGACACCATTTATCTTCGCCAGAAACTGTAGAAACAGAAATTAAGGCTGGATTTTCATTTTTGATGGTCCATAGACACATCACATACTACCAAACACTTCTGTCAGGAAAAAGAAAAACAATTACCAAATCTGAGCTTAAAATTGTGATATTTCATCACAATCACTTTATTCTATGTCTCATTTAGAGTTTTGCCAGCATGCAGGATGAGAGTGAAGAACTAAGGCTTTTTTTTTTTTTCAGTTCTTGGATTTTGTCTTTAACTTTTAACTTTCAAACAATGGTGGAGGGAGGGAGGGTCATGCATTTTTCACCAGTCACTTAGGGAAGCTCAAGGAAAATATTTTGAGGAGGGCCAAAATAAATTAATAAAATAAAATAAAACAAAGCTGCACTCCAGCCAACCC
>NC_065510.1:9481333-9482137 GCF_006386435.1 Epinephelus moara | reverse complement strand
TACTGAGGATCAGGTTTGTAAACTGATTGAAAACCATTTCCATTTCTGGTTTTCTCCTCAAAGTCGAGGTATCCTTGAGGTTTCCTTTGTAAGTAGAAAGACCAAGAAGGAAAAGGAAGGCACACAAAAAAACAGCTTTTACAGCCTGCTAAAGTGAGTTCAATAATAATTTTTAAGACTTTTTTTTTTACAACTTGTCATTTAAAAGCTTCTCTCTGCGACCAGGTGTCCCTGCGCAGATTATTAGTGGGCATGTTTACACTCTTTCCAACAGCTCCAAAAACACACATACACCACCTTGTCCTGGACAAAAATCCAGCCCCAAGCCAACCCAGGAAAAACCCGAACACACACACGTAGATTCTGACTTTCTGACAAAAACACTTAGTTCACAACTAGACCTTGGGACCTCCTGGACACACACACACTCAGGGCCCTATTCAAGCTATGTGTAGCATGTGGTCTAAAGCAGTGGTTCCCAACTGGTGGGTCGTGGTCCAAAAGTGGGTTGCAAGTCCAAAATGAATGGACTGCGGAGGAAACACCGGGATGGGTTAATGTCCGGAGCTTGAGTTATTAGCGGCTCGGTCCCAGCAATGGGTCAGGCGTTATGGTTGTGTTAGGTGAGTAAGTTAGCCCGGCAGCCCAGCTAACATTTTCAATTAGCATTGTAAAATGTAGCCTCACGGGCAGCCCGCGAGGCTACATTTTTGTAATATATTTGTAAAACATCGCTTCAGGTTAAGTGGGAAGAAGCAGCGGGTTTATCGGGCAGCTGAGTGAAGCTGGGTGAAGTGGAGGCTG
>NC_065510.1:9477229-9480185 GCF_006386435.1 Epinephelus moara | reverse complement strand
GTCCTCTGATAAGTAAAGAACAGTCCCTTATTTTGAGAGGAGACCCAATCCCAATATCCCCACTAAGTCTTAACGATATGGAACACAAATGGGATCAAAACATACTGTATAGTTCTGCCTTTGTATTTATAAGTTGGATTTTTTAGGTTTTAATGCGTTAAAAATAAACGGTGTCAGCACTTCATCAGTTTCTGAGGGGAATCCTTACATACAATCGTTGCAAGACAGAAAACAACTACCCACTTACCTGTATGAATTGTTAAGACATATTAAACTGGGCTGAGGAACTTATTGTTTATGGTGACATTACTAAAAATCTGATTTTTTAAAACTGTTTTTATTATTTGTAGGCTAAGAAAAATGTAGCTTGTTTGCAAGATCATATTTGACCTTTTTATTTAAAGTGGTGTGTTCGCCTAAGTGCCCACTAGATGGCAGTATTGGAGCACAAATGACAACCTGATGAATTTTGAGTCGATTTGGGGAGAAAGAAAGATTTTGGTGTTCAGTTCTTTGTCACTCTATGATTAGCCTGCTTCTGACTGGCATTACATCATTTCTAAAAATTAAAAAGAAATAATTAAAAGCTCTGTTTTCAGTGACTCGACTGAGTTTCGTTAACTGATAAAAGTCTTGAAAAGGGAACCATTTCCATTTCTGGTTTTCTCCTTTCCTCAACAGCAGGATTATCAATCTATCTTTACTGATAAAGAAGACTGTGGTGCCACTGTCCATGCCAGAAAGTGCATTTATTGAGAAAATAAGAGCAGCATTATGTAGTTTACAATGTGACTTGTGCCTTTGCAGAGCCTGCCTAGAAGAATCCACCAACTGGAGCTCACTCTTTTCTCTCCCTCTGCTACAAAACCATGTCCTGTGCTGTCAGCTGTGTACATCAGACCAAAAATGCTACTGTCAACTGAATCAACTTCCGGGGTCTCTCAATGTCAAATAGGCAAGAAAATTATGTCAAAACTGACAGGATGGTCAGGCCTCCCTAATATCAGCTGATTGACAGATCAGCTAATAAAGACACGTCACAACCACCACCAACTGAGGAAGGCGGAACTTTCCACCGAAACATGTCAAGGTATGTAACATCCTGATACATGTCTGAGATAAAAAAACAAAAAAAAACGACTAAAGTAAAGTAAAAATGTTTGTTGTTACCAAACAGATATTAGACAATGTGTACTGAGGAAAGACTGCAGCACCATGCAGTGGCCTGAAAGCAGACATGCATGTAGATGGCTGGCTGCTTTATTATGTACTGTCTGCATAGTTTAATCATTAGACTCTATGTGCTATAGCACAACACTATAAAATAATATAGTCAGGACATGTGAGACATTTCTAAAGACAAACCCCAAAGGATTTTCCTACAAAACAATGACTCATACAAAAGTAATCCCTTTCCACACCTTGCAGGCTCACAAAAGGGTGTGTCTGTGACAACCATTGCATCTGATAAAAGAATGCACCATACCTAGCACTGGGTGAACTACACCTCCACACCAACGTAAAAGTTTCTGTCCCGTCCTTGCTCAGAGTTGCTCTGAGAAGTTTCCTAAACCACTCCTAAGCTAGGACTCCTTACTAAAAAGTTTTTAGTCTAAGTCAGGATCTCTCTGAGAGTGTTTTCAGAATGTTTGTGAATACAGCTCCAGCCCAATATCACTACNTGTTTTAGCCTAGCGGGCAGCCCGCGAGCCAGGCTGCTCAAGCTCCGGACATCAACCCATCCCGGTGTTTCCTCCGCAGCCTCCACTTCACCCAGCTTCACTCAGCTGCCCGATAAACCTGCTGCTTCTTCCCACTTTAACCTGAAGTGAATGTTTTTATTCTTTATTTATTTGTGGAATGTGTTTGTGTTTGTATTTGCAGATCCGTTTTATGCAAAATATTTTTGTGAGTTTACAAATCTTTTTTTGTATTTGTGGAAGGTGTTTTATATTTACAGATTACACATTTACACACAGATTGTCAATCTGTTCACACACATAATTATGAAACAAATCTATCTCCATATCGGATCCACTCGCCAATCCGGCTCTGTGTGTCTAAACGCTCGCAGCTTGCCGGCAAAACGGCCCAACATTCACGGAAAATCTGGCAGTGTAAAAGGGGGTTATGAGAGCAAGCTGTCTCTGATTCATACTGTAGTTAGTCAGTAGATGGCGATAATGTACCAACTGTCTATAAAACTGAGAAAGAAGAACAGCCCGCCTCTGTGGGTTCATCCCAATATCCCTCCTTGACTCCTCAGTCCTCTATCCTTGATCACTTGACCCGGTAATTGACATTTGGCCTAATAAATTATTTACAGTGTTCAAAGACATCGTGATCGTATTCTGGGTTATTAAATAATGAACTCACAAACAATGATAATAATAATAGTAATAATAAGGAATAAATCATAAACACATAGTGTGACTCTGAGCAGGACACAGGACAGATTATAAATAGGCTACAGAAAGCAGGTTGTTGTTCATGTGCAGGTGATGGTTAGACAGAGAGAAAACACTGCTGCTCTGTTACTGATAACTGCCTGTCTGTATCTGTATCATTATATATTTACATATAACATTATGTATGTGCAGACACAAACTCCATTAAAACTTTCCATAGCTGTTAATAAAGCCTCCTGGCAGCTGATCATCACAAACGTCTTTTACCGACTGACACACCCTCTGATTGGATATGAGTTATTAATTGGACAGTGCAAGCTTCAACTGATTTGACGGATCTGATACATCCCAACATCACCGGAGTTTCATACAGAGTGAAGACATATAAGAGATTAAATTCAGGTGTATCACTGCCACACACAGTCCAGAGAAGAGCAGAACAATCTCCAGTGTCTATCAGTTGGAAGATTATAGAAGAAAATCAGCAGTCAACGTCTGATCAACCACAGAGGTAACTTTTAACTTTTGTCTACATTTAACATGAGAGG
>NC_065510.1:9353677-9476729 GCF_006386435.1 Epinephelus moara | reverse complement strand
GGAAGTGCGTTTGCACATGTGTTCTCACCGTAAAGGTATTTATTTTTAAGCGGGTCAGCATCAGAGCGGGCCCACGGCAGCTGGCCATCACAGCCGTTGGGCATGCCATTGTTACCAACGCCAACTACCTTATTCTCCTGGTTCACTATACAGGCCCCCACCTGCAGAGAGGGAGAGATGTTCAACAGTTTAGTCTGGCCGTAACTTTTTAAATGATCAAATAATCTAATCTACACATGAACTAATCCAAGATAAATTGCAATAGTCCACTAACCTCAGTAGTATGTCACACACTCTAAAGTAGAGGTCAACCGATATGGATTTTTTATGGCAGATACCAATGTTTTGCCATCAGCCTCAGCCGATGACCGATATGTACTGCTGATTTTTTTGAGCCGATATTTGGGGCCGATATTGTTTTTCTCCCTCTATTTGCATGATAGAAATGTCACAATAATAACAATGAGGGGTACACAAGTGTCAGTTTTAGAAAAAAATAACAAAAACTTTATTGAACACACACAAGTCTCTCTTTTTGAGAAACAAACAAACAAACAAACAAACATATACATATATATATATATATATATATATACACACATATATATATTCAAGAGGTAGAGAACAAGTAATGGAAACTGTCAAATACACATTCAAATGAAAAAGGGATTTAGTGCACTTAGTAAGCAGCATTCAAGTATATGTCTGAACATGAATATGACTCGGTGAAGTGCTGACATACAGGGTCGGTTTTCTCAGCTATCAGGGGATTGCTTAACAAAGGAAAAACAAAAACACAAATTCAGTTTATTTTGGTCTAGTGCCTTTGTGTTAAACTCATTCTATGGACTTTTTCCACGGCAGACATTTTGACTTGACATCCTAGCAAAACCACAGGTGAAACTGATAGCATTGACGACGGCTCAGTTCCATTAAGAATGCCAGTGAGCTGCTCCAGTGAGCCAGGATGCACAATACTAGCACCTCCCCTGAATGGAAAGCTGCTATCATTAATGTCATTAAATACGCCTGTGCTTTTCCTACTATGACACGTCAAAATGTCTGCCGTGCTGTGCACATTATATGGGTGCATCATGGTAACAGTAGTGTACAAGGCACAAAAGGCTTTCATCAACATCTCCAAAACAGCCCTGATGATAAATTGTTTGCTGGTAGATACTATTACAAGTCAAATAGATTGGTTAAAAAATCGTAAATAGATCTGGTTATCACAACAAAATGTAAAATAAAATAGGCTGTTTGGTTAATTAGGTTCACTGTCAACTCATCTTTAATGCTTTTAATGTTCATGTTCATGTAGCCATTGTAAAAAAGAAAACGATCAACCATAAGAAATAGTCATTGAAATGCAGTCTTTAATTTGTAAATGAAGAGTGTCATAGTTTCCCTTTTTCCTACATAAAATAACCTTGTTTAGGCCTATTATGCAGCCTTCTATGCAAAGACAACAGATTAGCAAAGGAAACGTTGTCAAAGAAGCTGTGAGACATACATTTGAAATATATGAGGCATCTATCTTTTCTACCTGATTTAGAACTGGTTGCCATATAGTGTAAAACTTGAGGGCGCAGCCTCTTGTGGCATAACGGATTTTTTCTGAAGTCAGATGGTGCAGAAGATCTCTGACTCATTGATTGAAAGTTGGAGATCTGTCTTTCCATTTAAGCAATAAAAGTCTCCTAGTCAGGAGCGTAGCATAGGCTATCATGTCTTTGCTGTGTTGGTTGAGACAGAGATCCTGCGGTACTGTACCAAATATTGCAATTATGGCAAGAGGTTCTACAGGTCTTTCTAGCAAGTCAGAAAAAAATTTGAATATAAGTTGCCAGAAATCCATTCATTTTGGACAGAGCCAGTTAGGATTGGTCAGACAGTTAGGATCCGTATTTGGGGTAATTCTTGCCAATCTCGCTTTAGACCAATGCAGTCTATGTACAATCTTGAATTGTATTACTTTATGTCTTACACAAATTGAGGATGAGTGTATCTTATCTAGTGAAGAGTGCCATGTATCCTCACAAAGTTCTGTGCCCAATTCTTCCTCCCATTGTCTTTTTAGATGTGTCAGAGGTTCTAAATTGTGAGAGTTGAGTGACATGTAAATTTTGCCGATAAACCCTTTATGGTAGGAACTGAACTCCAAAACAGAGTCAGAAAATCAGCAGTTTGAATGAGAAAATAATGTCAATGTCAGTGCACCGTAAGCAACGCATTTCAACAACTTGCTTGAGTTTCTGCTCTAAAATTGGCATTATATGGTTACAATTTAATCCCGCGAGTGGTGCCCATGCATATTTACAAACTCACTTAGGCTAGCTCTCTAGCCTAGCTCTCGAATTAGCCTGTGTAAAATCTATTTCGTGAGATAGCGATACAGTTGCAAGCATATTTAAAGACCACTCATTCGGCATTCGCATTTTTCACCCTCAAAGTTTAAGGCAACAATACAAATAAGTAACCAAGCCTTACCGTTCTCTCCCAGGAGCTGTCATGTTTATTTGGCCACTGTCCAATACTCCAGCTGTAGTGATGTGTTGGTCGCGAATGAAACAGCTCTTTGAAGTGAACGATGGGAGCCGGCTCCTCATTGGGACCTAGCCACCGAGCATTAAGTAAGTAATTTAAGTACTGCCTCTACATCTGATTGCCTTGCATGCTTTTCCCTCCCCTATCAGCCGGACGATATATCGGTCGATATCTAGGCTACTTGAAAGGCCTGGACATAAACAGGATACCTTTAAATTCTGTTTGCTTTGTGATGAACACCATTTCTTTCAACCATGATGGTCTCTTTCACATACATGTCTATATATATAAGAGAGGATCCTTTTGAAAGTGTTCGGCTGTGTTTGTTTGAGGATTTAAGAGCTAGGTTCATGCTAACTGTGTCCTTCATTTTGTTTACCTGCTATAATGACTGTTGTAAGAGCTTATGGGCCTCGCTGAGCCTCTCCCCTGTGCTGCACATCTTACCTACTGAATGTAATAAAAACCTCTTACAGTTGTGCCATTATGCAAATGGGAATTTGAATGTGCATCCATATTAGGATACTATATGGGCAACACAACATTTACAAGTCTAGTACACCAAGTGATTGTGTGATGGTTTCAACAGAGCATACTACCCCCTAAAATATAGATTCCAGATCAAATTGAGGCTGTAAGTCTGTCAGTTTGACATCTACAGGCAAGAAACTCTTACAGGTATGGGGAGAACATGCATGCTCACAGAAAGAACACAACCAGCCTGTGGATGTAAACCAACAACCTCCTTGTTGTGAGGTGACAGTGCTAACCACTAAGCCACAGGGTTAGGTGTTCATACTTGAACGATACCAGTGTTTTTCTGGTGCCTTGAATTTCATACCTTTACCCAATGGTACCTTTTTTGATACTTTACTTTCTCTGTAATTACAAAAATGTAATATTTAAATGTAGTTCTGCTACTCTGCTCTTCTCTAATCACACATAGAGCTAATCTTCTGTCTCTGTCTGTTTGTCTGCTTGTGTGTGTGTTTTGTGTCTAACAGTGATACTAGGCTTTGATAAAATAACACAGAACTATAGGTGCAGATCAGCGCTGCAGTTTTGGCTACCTGGGAGGCCAACATAGTGGCTAGCGCAGTGATCTGGGAAGGTGATAGAGCGGCCAAAGGGACAGCTGGCTTTCCATTGCTTACGCCTCCTGTCTGTGGAACCAAGGGGCTCTGCTGAGATCTGAAACTATTGCGGCAGATCAGCGCTGCAGCAATAGTTTTGGCTAGCTGGGAAGGAAGTGGCTAGCGAAGTGGCCAACAGAGTGGCCAACGGAGCGGCCAGTGCAGTGATCTGGGAAGGTGATAAAGCAGCCAAAGGGGCAGGCTTCCCGGTGCTTCCAACTCCTGTCCAAAGTGGAACCAAGGGGCTCTGCTGAGATCAGAAACTATCGCTGCAGATCAGCGCTGCAGCAATAGTTTTGGCTAGCTGGGAAGCCAACAGAGCAGCCAATGGAGCGGCCAAAGGAGCAGCCAAAGGAGCGATCTGGGAAGGTGAAAGAGCAGCCAAATGGGGCAGCAGGCTTCCCTGTTCTTCCGCCTCCTGTCTGAAGTAAAACCAAGGGGCTCTGCAGAGCTCTGTTGCTGGCCTATGATCTCCATGGCTCGCTTCTAGGCTTCCCCTTCTTGTCTAAACCCGCCGTTCTCACACAGATGTGCTCCCAGGTACCAACATTTGGCACCAATGGCTTTGACATGAATCCATATTCGTTAGTATCTTCATAATTTGGTAAGTACCGTTAAAACTACAAAGTTCGGTACCCAACCCTACGAAGCCACAGTGCCAAAACCCTCATCATCTCTAATTCCACTTGTCTGGATCTCCTCATTGACAACTCTCATCAAAATCTGTAAATAATACAACAGAAACTGTTTTCTAACCAAGTGTAAGACTAGAAAATACCAGTCTTACAAATCTGAGTCAAACCGAGTGTGTATGTTCTCATTTTGGATACATAACGTGAGAAAAATACGTAAAAAACAATAAGAATAAATATGTAAAAATAAGACTCAACATTTTTTCCTGTACAGCTGATGCCTAGAAAAACAACATGAACTTCATGTATCTTGGAGGCAAGGGAAACAAAGGTAAAATACAATCACTGTTCCTTTAACCCATTGAACTTCCTGATATTTGAATAAGGGGCTTGTGGGAACGGTACACCTGCACCCTTACTTAAGGACAGGGGCCTGCCCTGCTGTACCCTTATATCTGGGTTGTCTGTTACCCACCTATTTGTTAGGTTGCCTTCTGTGTTTTTTAACAAAAACTTTTTGTTAAAACTAAATCAGCAACTACATTGCCAAGTATCTAATTGTTATAGCCCTAATACACATTACACACACACACCTGTGTGCTTGGGTCTCTGCTCCTTTGGGCTGACAGGACGGCTACAGCCATAAAGTAGTCTGATGATTCCAGGACGTCTTCCCTCGCCATGGCTGTGCTGCTACGGAGAGACACAAGAAAGACAGAGAGAGGACTTTAAGTTTGAGATCTTTCTCGGAGATCACAAAGCACTGCAGCAATTTCTGTCTCAAGAGAAATAGAAATATTTAGAAAAAAATATTTATTTGTAATTGATTCACTATATTATGTATTCCCCTTTAGACATGTGGGGGTTACTTTAGACTGATGTCACACAGAGAGCTTTGTTTTTTGCNCCTAGCCACCGAGCATTAAGTAAGTAATTTAAGTACTGCCTCTACATCTGATTGCCTTGCATGCTTTTCCCTCCCCTATCAGCCGGACGATATATCGGTCGATATCTAGGCTACTTGAAAGGCCTGGACATAAACAGGATACCTTTAAATTCTGTTTGCTTTGTGATGAACACCATTTCTTTCAACCATGATGGTCTCTTTCACATACATGTCTATATATATAAGAGAGGATCCTTTTGAAAGTGTTCGGCTGTGTTTGTTTGAGGATTTAAGAGCTAGGTTCATGCTAACTGTGTCCTTCATTTTGTTTACCTGCTATAATGACTGTTGTAAGAGCTTATGGGCCTCGCTGAGCCTCTCCCCTGTGCTGCACATCTTACCTACTGAATGTAATAAAAACCTCTTACAGTTGTGCCATTATGCAAATGGGAATTTGAATGTGCATCCATATTAGGATACTATATGGGCAACACAACATTTACAAGTCTAGTACACCAAGTGATTGTGTGATGGTTTCAACAGAGCATACTACCCCCTAAAATATAGATTCCAGATCAAATTGAGGCTGTAAGTCTGTCAGTTTGACATCTACAGGCAAGAAACTCTTACAGGTATGGGGAGAACATGCATGCTCACAGAAAGAACACAACCAGCCTGTGGATGTAAACCAACAACCTCCTTGTTGTGAGGTGACAGTGCTAACCACTAAGCCACAGGGTTAGGTGTTCATACTTGAACGATACCAGTGTTTTTCTGGTGCCTTGAATTTCATACCTTTACCCAATGGTACCTTTTTTGATACTTTACTTTCTCTGTAATTACAAAAATGTAATATTTAAATGCAGTTCTGCTACTCTGCTCTTCTCTAATCACACATAGAGCTAATCTTCTGTCTCTGTCTGTTTGTCTGCTTGTGTGTGTGTGTGTGTCTAACAGTGATACTAGGCTTTGATAAAATAACACAGAACTATAGGTGCAGATCAGCGCTGCAGTTTTGGCTACCTGGGAGGCCAACATAGTGGCTAGCGCAGTGATCTGGGAAGGTGATAGAGCGGCCAAAGGGACAGCTGGCTTTCCATTGCTTACGCCTCCTGTCTGTGGAACCAAGGGGCTCTGCTGAGATCTGAAACTATTGCGGCAGATCAGCGCTGCAGCAATAGTTTTGGCTAGCTGGGAAGGAAGTGGCTAGCGAAGTGGCCAACAGAGTGGCCAACGGAGCGGCCAGTGCAGTGATCTGGGAAGGTGATAAAGCAGCCAAAGGGGCAGGCTTCCCGGTGCTTCCAACTCCTGTCCAAAGTGGAACCAAGGGGCTCTGCTGAGATCAGAAACTATCGCTGCAGATCAGCGCTGCAGCAATAGTTTTGGCTAGCTGGGAAGCCAACAGAGCAGCCAATGGAGCGGCCAAAGGAGCAGCCAAAGGAGCGATCTGGGAAGGTGAAAGAGCAGCCAAATGGGGCAGCAGGCTTCCCTGTTCTTCCGCCTCCTGTCTGAAGTAAAACCAAGGGGCTCTGCAGAGCTCTGTTGCTGGCCTATGATCTCCATGGCTCGCTTCTAGGCTTCCCCTTCTTGTCTAAACCCGCCGTTCTCACACAGATGTGCTCCCAGGTACCAACATTTGGCACCAATGGCTTTGACATGAATCCATATTCGTTAGTATCTTCATAATTTGGTAAGTACCGTTAAAACTACAAAGTTCGGTACCCAACCCTACGAAGCCACAGTGCCAAAACCCTCATCATCTCTAATTCCACTTGTCTGGATCTCCTCATTGACAACTCTCATCAAAATCTGTAAATAATACAACAGAAACTGTTTTCTAACCAAGTGTAAGACTAGAAAATACCAGTCTTACAAATCTGAGTCAAACCGAGTGTGTATGTTCTCATTTTGGATACATAACGTGAGAAAAATACGTAAAAAACAATAAGAATAAATATGTAAAAATAAGACTCAACATTTTTTCCTGTACAGCTGATGCCTAGAAAAACAACATGAACTTCATGTATCTTGGAGGCAAGGGAAACAAAGGTAAAATACAATCACTGTTCCTTTAACCCATTGAACTTCCTGATATTTGAATAAGGGGCTTGTGGGAACGGTACACCTGCACCCTTACTTAAGGACAGGGGCCTGCCCTGCTGTACCCTTATATCTGGGTTGTCTGTTACCCACCTATTTGTTAGGTTGCCTTCTGTGTTTTTTAACAAAAACTTTTTGTTAAAACTAAATCAGCAACTACATTGCCAAGTATCTAATTGTTATAGCCCTAATACACATTACACACACACACCTGTGTGCTTGGGTCTCTGCTCCTTTGGGCTGACAGGACGGCTACAGCCATAAAGTAGTCTGATGATTCCAGGACGTCTTCCCTCGCCATGGCTGTGCTGCTACGGAGAGACACAAGAAAGACAGAGAGAGGACTTTAAGTTTGAGATCTTTCTCGGAGATCACAAAGCACTGCAGCAATTTCTGTCTCAAGAGAAATAGAAATATTTAGAAAAAAATATTTATTTGTAATTGATTCACTATATTATGTATTCCCCTTTAGACATGTGGGGGTTACTTTAGACTGATGTCACACAGAGAGCTTTGTTTTTTGCTGTCTCTGTTTGTTGTGTGTTTCAATAACCCAATGATGATTGAGCAGGAACTCTCTCTGTTCACACACCTATCCAGGTTCCTGTTTGAATTCAACTTGTATTACCAGTTGTAAAATGTTAAAATACCAGAATTATATTCTGAGAAGAAGCTTAATGTGCATAATCCTCAGTAAAAGCTCCAACATGATGAGTTTACAGTCTGTCTCTCTTACAAGCACCAGGGGAAAAGGTTGTAGTTTAATTTACTGAAATCTCCTCTCTGTCTAAGAAGTATTTTTTAGCTTTATTTCAGCTCTGCTTTTTTGGCAGCACGCCTAGTGTGTCTATGACCTCTGATTTATCTGTAAGCGAAACACACATTTCACTTTGATACAAGTAACAGAAAAGACATACATTGTTACTTTTGAAAAGTTGTAACTGAAAATTTTGGAGTTTTTACCTTTGAACTTATATCAAAATTGTCATCGATGACCGTTCTCTGCCAGCAAATCACATAACTGATGTGTCAGCATTAGTGCGCACTAGAGGTTTGCTTATTTATCAAAGGTATGCTGTAACAAAAAGCAGTGATGAAATACAACTGATCACATTTACTCAAATACTGTAGCGTTTCTATTGTATGCTACTTATCACATTTTCACAGGCACTATCTGCACTTTTAAAGATTAAAATATAAAACATTTGGTCATCATATACAGCTGCATGCAAAAGTTTGGGCACCCCTGAGACAGTTATCGGCTGATTGACAGATCAGCTGATAAAGACGCGTCACAACCACCACCCAAGCCGTTCAAGACATACTCAAGTTCGGCAGTTCGGACTTGGCAAGTCCACGCGAGAGTCTTCCCAAGAACAGGTGGACGGGAGTACAGTCATTTCTGCTTTTGGAACAGCAGCGTACTTGATGATGTCACCACCTCCGCTCGCCTTGGCTGTTGTACTGTGTTGTATAGCCTACATGCATTTAGAATAAAACAATATAAACACAGCCCTGCGGCTTTTCTTTGTCATTGTAAGAAATTAATATGTATATGTTTTTAACGTTTCAGCATATATAACTGAAATACTAAAACATATAAATAGCCAAAATATTTTCATAAAATGTATTTTAAAACCTTTTCCCCGCAGCTGGCTTCTGATTATAATGAAAAGTCAAGTGCGGGGAGAGGGTTGTGGAGAGTTGGTGGTTATTGTGATCGTGAGCATTGGCGAGATGGAAATCAAAAATCAATAACGGATCGGAGAAGGCGTCTTGGCGCAATTACTGCAGCAGGACTGCTGTACCTGCAGGCTGAGGAGGAGGCTGCCCAGCTGAGGAGGCAGATCCCAGGAAGACAGCGGAGAATGAGGCGGAGAATGAGGATGAGGATGAGGATGAGACGTGCGATGCTTGCATGTCTGTTCGACATGTTTGTCCAGTTGTGGACAAAGTACCCAGGAATATCACAACAAAGAACAAAAACTCAGTCACAAGTAAAAGTGCTGCATACCAAATCTGACTTGAGTAAAAGTATCTGGGTATTGTCAGCAAAATGTAGGCCTATATGAAAAGTTCAAAGTATACTCATGATGCAGAGTGACCCAATTTCAAGTGTTGTGATCATCATATACATGAATATGTATTGAGTATTAATTGATCAACGTCGGCTACATGTGAGCAGCATTTAAATGTTGTCATGGTAGAACTAATTTTAACACCTTTCACTGGTGTACTAGTCTGATCTATAACAACACACAGCAACTTGTAAATATGAAACAACAACATATAAAACAAACTATCTGAAAAGTAACTATAGCTATCAAATAAATGTAGCTTGAGTAGAATGTACAGTATTTCCCTCTAAGTAAATGGAAATACCCAAAGTACATCAAATTTGTACTTAAGTACAGTAGCTACTTGAGTAAATATACTTAGTTACTGTCCATCACTGCATTTGTCTCATCATTATGCTTTCTGTCTACATTTTTATGGAGACTTGACAGTTTACTTGGTACACCTAGAAAAAACAAAAGCAGTTTAATATTGTATTAAGTCTAACATTTTATTGAAGTGTTGAGTTGTAGATTGTGGTGCTGTTGAACTGTACTGGATTATACTGACAGCAGTTTCTCATTTAGTCTGTCCTCACCAATATAAATGGGATCAAACAGGTCAGATGTTAAGAGGAAAATTTTATTCAGCCACACTTCAGACATCAGGTATACAATTCATATCAGATAATCAATATTTAAAATGCTGTTGAATAAATACTACAATAAATACAATTAATCTTTAAATACAATAAATAAATTACAATAAATTCTTAAAATCATTATTGAATGGTAAAAACACATAGGCCTAAATAAGCAAAAGAATGCAAAGAACAATAACATGTTACAACATTTAATAATATAAGAATATATCTTATACTGAGACTGAATGTTGCCCATTAGACATACCCCAAACGAATTACATTTCATATTTAACCACTACAGAGATATCAGCCACGAATTTCAAAAGGACTACCCGAGAGAGGCTGCTCTCTGGGGCAGCCTGAGCGCTCATACACACGTTTATTATCTATGATCGCTGACATCGCTAGATGACAGCGGTGTCAGCGCTCATAAACACATGAGCGCTGACACCGCTGTCATCTAGCGGACCTCAGTCACATTCAACTGGGCTCCATATTAAAACATCGACCACGGGTCTGACGTTTAAACTACGCATGAAAACACTACGTTCTGTGACAAAACAACAGTAGCCTAACATATCGGTAATTATGGCTTACAATTGTGCGCCTTTCCCTCACTTGTCTAATTATGGCTTACAATTGTGCGCCTTTCCCTCACTTGTCATTTTCCGACGATTGTTGCGAAATGCATGCTGGGATACCTGGCTGTCTGAAGTCCACACAAGCAAAGAGCATGGATACCAAGAGGCGAAGCTCAATAGAACGCCCCATAGAAACAGACTCGCCCATGGTTTCGTCCTACCGCCGCCATTTTGGACTGTCAGCAGACCGCAGCAGACCCGCTTGCATACAAAAACACACAGACAAACTGAAGTATATCGCTATTAATTATGCTTACAGTGCTACTCACCTCGTGATAGCTTGGTCACAGCTGCTTTTTCGCGTTTTTGTAAAGCAAAATATAGACTTTACTTACTTTAAAAACGAAGAAAAACGGCCTAGATGGCATCTCTACATATTACATCTACTTATGAGAAGATTAACTTAATTAGCCTACTCCTTCAAAATCACCCCATAAGCCAATCTACCAAAAAAATAAATAAATAAAAAAAATTAAAAAAATCAATATTTTAACTAGAAACACATTAATGGCGACGTCACATAGTCAGGAATAAAGATTTATTTACAGTTTGTACAGTAAGGGGACAGTAGTAGTAATAATAATAATAATAATAATAATATATAGGCTATTTTAATATGATATATTTTAATTCTAAAGCAGTAATCAGTTCTGATATAAATGGTCCAAGAGGCCAAAAGTTTTCGGACACCCTTAAAATTTTACACAATCTCAAATATTATCATGAAATATTTGTGGAAAAATCTTTTTTGTGTTTCAAAAGGTGTGGCTGCATTAGACAGATACAAACAAATACAAATNATATATATATATATATATATATATATATATATATATATACATACAAGTGTTATCTTCCCTCCAAAACTGGCATATTAAATTGATATTAAAACACTTTAAAACTTACACCTCAGGAGTTCTTACCTGTCGGGATCCTTCGGGAAACGGTGGAAGGCCAGGTGCGGGGTGTTCCACTGATAGTTGTTGCAGTTAATTGCACTACACTGTTTTCTTTTACTTTTTTCCATCCTCTCTCCTTGACATCTTGCATGTCGTCTGGGCGCAGCACAGTCCAAGCTCAACAGTCCAAAATGGCGGCAGCGCCCCTAGTGGCTGTTGGCAAAAATTCAACGGAGCTTCGCCTCTTGGTATCCATGCTCTTTGACACAAGTTTGCTCCGATGCATCCCCGGTGAAATGGGTGTGGCGAGAACACATCCGGGAATTTGGACTGAACTTGGCTAGATGTGAACTTTGAATTGGAACAGTACTTGGGCTGTGACTAATGACGTGTCACAAGTCCACAAGAACGCATATTGATAAACGGCTCAAGTGACACTCCTGAGGAAGACGGAGGTTTCCGCCGAAACATGTCAAGGTATGTAACATCCTAACATGTCTGAGATAAAAGAACTAAGTCATTATCAGAAACTAAAGACATAATGAACACCATTGAACTATTACACAAAACATTTGGTCATATGTAAATATGATGATATATTACAGATTAAACTACCAACTAGTAAATAGTTTTTGTTTCATTTTTTCCCTGTAAGCCCTACAGCTGAGCTATAAATACATATAATTGTGCATTGAATAATACAGTAGCTACAATAAATGGCAACAAGAGGGGGCAATTTTCTGCACATTATTTTTTTTTAAACCTGTAATACTTTACATTTTGATGATAGTAGCCTACTTCTGTAGCAGGGCTGCCAACTTGAAAAAAGAACCTTGGAGTGAGATTTGGTGGGGGATTGGTATGTTTTCCCCCGCATTCTGGTGGTTTGTGGTTTAATAACTCTACTGTCAGTTACAATGTGCCTTTTTTTGTAGAGCACAAATTTCTTGTAGGATTTTAAATTCTTTGGAATACATCTTACCCGTTCTCAGTGCTGTTGGCCATGCAGAAAAAGTCTTGATCCACAGTGCTTATCTTTCGCCTGTTAATAGGTTGATGTCACAGGTGATTATGTTTTAGTTCCCCATTTATTTCCTTAACATGGCAATTAAAAATATATACATACAACAAGAGTGTGAGTTGAAAGGGCCAAGTTCGTTTTTTTTGTTTTGTTTTGTTTTTTGTTGTTGAAAATATTACTTCAGAGAGAGTTTTCATGTAGGGCTCATTGTGGAGTGTTAATACAGAGTGGTGTTGCTCCTTTCACTCAATAAAGCAGCCAATTTCTTTGCTGACAAGAAGTAAGTTTTGCTTGGGTACTACCCAGTTTAATGAGAGTTTAGACATGACGTGGCTGAGCAAAAGAGAGTCTATGTATGACAAACATCATATGGAAAATGTAAGAAATTGGGTAACAGAATGATAAACAGGTAAGCAGGTTTATTTAGGCTGGTGCTTTAAATATGAGAAACTTAAATACTGAAAGCCAACTTAACAAACACTGTGAGGAAAAACACACGACACCATGAGGCCCTATGCTACCTGCCCGGTAACTTTACATTTCTTGGTAGATGTTTGCGCCTCTCATGTTAAATGTAGACAAAAGTTAAAAGTAGTTACCTCTTTGGTTGATCAGACGTTGGCTGCTGATTTTTTTCCATAATCTTCCAACTGATGGACACTCTGGAGATTGTTCTGCTCTTCTCTGGACTGTGTGTGGCAGTGATACACCTGAATTTAATCTCTTATATGTCTTCACTCTGTATGAAACTCCAGTGACGTTGGGATGTATCAGATCCGTCAAATCAGTTGAAGCCTGCACTGTCCAATTAATAACTCATATCCAGTCAGAGGGTGTGTCAGTCGGTAAAAGACGTTTGTGATGATCAGCTGCCAGGAAGCTTTATTAACAGCTATGGAAAGTTTTAATGGAGTTTGTGTCTGCACACACATAATGTTTTATGTAAATATATAATGATACAGATACAGACAGGCAGTTATCAGTAACAGAGCAGCAGTGTTTTCTCTCTGTCTAACAATCACCTGCACATGAACAACAACCTGCTTTCTGTAGCCTATTTATAATCTGTCCTGTGTCCTGCTCAGAGTCACACTATGTGTTTATGATTTATTCCTTATTATTACTATTATTATTATCATTGTTTGTGAGTTCATTATTTAATAACCCAGAATACGATCACAATGTCTTTGAACACTGTAAATAATTTATTAGGCCAAATGTCAATTACCGGGTCAAGTGATCAAGGATAGAGGACAGAGGAGTCAAGGAGGGATATTGGGATGAACCCACAGAGGTGGGCTGTTCTTCTTTCTTTTATAGACGGTTGGTACATTAGTGCCATCTACTGACTAACTACAGTATGAATCAGAGACAGCTTGCTCTCATAAGCCTCTTTTACACTGCCAGATTTTCTGCGAATGTTGGGCCGTTTTGCCGGCAAGCTGCGAGCGTTTAGACACACAGAGCTGGATTGGCGAGTGGATCCGATATGGAGATAGATTTATTTCATAATTATGTGTGTGAACAGATTGACAATCTGTGTGTAAATGTGTAATCTGTAAATATAAAACACCTTCCACAAATACAAAAAAAGATTTGTAAACTCACAAAAATATTTTGCATGTATAAAACGGATCTGCAAATACACAAACACATTCCACAAATAAAAAAAATATCTGTGAATACATTAAATTAATTTGCAAGTAAATGAAAAGCATTTGTGAATATCTTCCTAACATTTACAACTTTTGAACAGACATTTGTGAACTCAGTTTTTATTTTTGAATCGTAAAAACATTTGTGGATCCCAGTTCTACGCGTGTAGGTTTGCTTTTTACACACACAGAGTTTTGAAACAAACTTTCCCCCGGTCTGAACAAAAATGAATTCGTATCATTCGGCTATTTTCAGATAGCACGTGATCACCCAGCTGATGACGTCCTTTCTGCATGTCAAAGTAAGAGCACCAGTCTTTCTATGAGCTGTTTTTTGTTTTGTTTTGTTAATAATCAGTGATAAGTAACATGCATTCATTGTTTTATGTTCATGTCATACAGTGAGTATTAGTGTGTGTTTATTTGTTCTATGAACATTATCTGGCACACACTTGTATACATTTTTGTTTGAGTAGGAAAGGCAAGACGATGCTTGTGGGCAACGTTCAGTTCTCTAAAGCGGTGGCTTCGCTGCTACTTCAGTTGGCAGTTATCAGCCAACTCATCCTTTATATTTTTCATTTATTCTTTCGAGTAGGATTAAAGTCACAAAGCACTTCACATCTTGTTATTAGTGTACTCTTACTAATAGTTGTAATGTCTACACAAGTGTTTGCCAGATAATGTACATAGAACAAATAAACACACACTAATACTCACTGTATGACATTAACATAAAACACTGCCAGATTTTCCGCAAATGTTGGGCCATTTTGCCGGCAAGCTGTGAGCGTTTAGACACACAGAGCCAGATTGGCGAGTTGATCCGAGGCGCCCAATTTTCCGTCTCGTAGGGTAGTCATATTGGCGGAACCCTTTACGTTTAAACAGACTGAGGCGGCCTTCCGCAACGGGAGGGACAGTTGAGGACTTGTGGGAGGAGCTGTTGATGACGCCGCACGTGCGAGCCACTGCCGGTGGATAAACAGGAAACAGCTGATAGCAGGAATTAGCGAGCAGCTTGTAGCAAGAGGGAAACGCAAACCTGACAGATACTGTAAAGATGAGCAACTGGGGAGACAAGGAATTGCGCGCCCTCCTTGCACTCGCAAACGAAGAGGCCATTAACCGTCAAATTATGCTTTCTTTGTTAAAGGTCAGATCTGGTCAGGTCTGTAAAGCTGAGAAATAGTTTGTAGTGTCTCTACTGCAATTATCTGTCTCTGACAATGAGTGCGTTTACACAGACAGTTTTATTCCCTTTTCATTCAGAATGAAAGTTCATTCCTATTAAAAGTGATCTTGTAAACACCTAATTTGGAATGAAAATGGCCAATGCGATTGAAAATTCATTCCGATGTAAGGGGCTGGAATAGTCCGTTTCTAATTCCGAATGAAAGTCTTTAAAGCCACAGTGTGTAGGAATTTCTCCCGTCTAACGTTGAAATCATATATTGCATTCAAACGGATAGCGCACTCTAGCGCCTCACTGTTTCAAACGCGTATTGCAACAACGGTAGTCGCTGTGTACCAAAAAGCTATGATAACGTTGATGAAACCATCCGATACTTCATGGAGTATTCATTCAGGCTCCTACACAGACACACGGGACGCAAGTTGACAAACCCCCTCCTCACCATGCTGGCTGTGTTTACAACGCAGGACTGTTGGGGTGGGTGTAAATCAAAACAAACCAATCACGTCTTGTCCTTTGACAACTAACAAGTGGCTCAATCTCACACACCTCATCCCTCTCCTTGCAACACTGCGCCGCTAACAGCTGTTAGCCGCTGTTAGCGGCCAGTGCCGCTACTACCCCGGCACTACTGCAGCATAACAAAGTCCCACTCTTTGAGCATAATGCAGGATCATGTATTATGCAGCATCACGGGAGACGGAATCCTCGTCGCCAAGAAGGCGCAAAAGGGAGTCAAAAAGGCAACGTGACCGGCGATTGCATTACCATTCTCCTTCAGCAGCTCTCTCCACCTGGGAAAGGCTACCCCGATGTGGACCCTCATTTTTTTAATTCACCGGTCACGTTGCCTTTTCTATTCCCATTTGTGCTTTCTTGGCGACGAGGATTCCGTCTCCCATGATGCTGCATATGCATGATCCTGCATTATGCTCAAAGAGTGGGACTTTGTTTCAAATTTGCCGGGGTAGTAGCGAAGCGCCTCTTGTTCCTCTCGTTCAGCTCCTCAGTCACGCAGCGCTCTCAACGAAAACGCCGAAGGCGGGGCTGTATGTCCCTTGCTGGCGAACGAAAACGCCGAAGGCGGGGCTGTATGTCCCTTGCTGGCGGATGTATTCTCAAGATGGTGAAACATTATGGAACCCCACAGACGACTTACCCGCACAATGTACAAGCAAATCCGAAATTCTCCTTTTACGAGAATAAGTCAGATTATTGGTGGAGGTAATAGTACACCAGTGATGACATATTTATGAATGCAGACATCAATTTTTGCCAATAAACAACTGAAAATGTTACACAATGTCCCTTTAAGTTCTTTAAGTTCATTCCGGTCTTTCTGGGCATGCTCGTTTCCTTGCCCTTCTCACAAGTCGGAAGCTGCTGTTGGCCCAGAGGCTTATACTGGAGTAGAAGGTACATCACGTTGTGCTCTGATCCCCTGAATGGGTTAGAGCTATAGGGCTGTATGCCTTTTTAACATTGGCATACAGCAGGTCCAGTGTCTTATTTCCCTGGTTGGACAGCACACAAACTGCTTGAAAGTGGGCACAGTCCGGCCAGATTGATCTGGTTAAGGTCCCCAGATATCATAATCAATGCATTCTGGGGCTGCGTCTGTACTCAAAGAGCAACTGTTGCTTGCCGGTGCTCATACAAGGCCAACAACCAAATATGTATAAAAAGTGGATCAGTTTGTCAGTCAGTTCCTTTGTGGACCGCCATGGCAAAACGTGTCCAGTAGCAACACTGTCACGCTGATTAATTTTGAATGGGCATTTGCCAATGGGGAAACTCCAACATTCACCAGATCAATGGTGTAACTTCATCACTCACCCATTCACTCAGTCAGGGACACACTTTGCTGTGATCCAACCAAAAAACATGGCTACCAATATACAGCAGCATGAGAAACAAATTACATTTCTATTAGTAAAATATTGACATTCAAATATATTGAATCCGGTATCAGAAACCACAGGCATTTTATGAAACAAATCATTCAACTTTTTTTTCCCTGCAATATCTTTATTAATGTTCAAATACTTTATAAGAACAGGTAAGCAACTGTGTTCTCATCCAGAAGAACATTTAAAGTGCAGAGCAACTGTGTTCTCATCCAGAAGAACATTTAAAGTGCAGAGATTATTGTCCGACAGCAAAATGAAGTCTTCCCTTACATGTCATACATTTTAAAGATAACTAAATGCAAACATCAATAATAAAAGATATGAAATTATACATAATAAAATAAAGACAATAAAAGAAAAGGAAAAAAGGAGAGCTCTCCTTTTTTAAAGAGGGTTCCCATATTTTTATATTCATGTCATGCTTTCTTTGTTTGTACCTTGTATCAAACTCAAAGAGTATGGAACATACTGTACCAGTACAATCACGTATTAGAGGAGTTCATCCAGTTAATCCAGTTAACGAACTTTGGTTTACTGGCCACTCCCTTTCCAAGGGAGTGAGACTCTTTTTGCATATGGCTTTAGAAGTTGGCAGTCATAATATTTTAACAAAACACTGCTGCGATAAGGTCCACTGCACCAGCCGACAGACCGTGAGTGGGTCTTTGTGACACCTTTTATAAATTAAGAGACTAAATAAAAGCCCTTTACCTCATGAGCCACTTTCTGCCCAGATTACGTCCCATTTAAAGCAGCTGTGCGGAACTTTAGGTTTTCGTTGATTATAGCGCCCATTTGGTCGAAGCGGTATGACACCCACAGCCTGGTGTCGTAAAATTCCGACTGCAGCCAGCACTCGGCTTCATTTGTAAAATCTCGACTGCAACCGGCAATTACCGCATGTCATATGTTTTGCAGAGTGAGAGGATTAACTAACGTCAGGTCAGTCCAAGTAATTAGTGGAAACAGCAAAATTACTCAGAGTGGAAACAGCAAAATTACTCAGTAAATTCTCCTGTCGTGTTTCTGTTCTGATCTAATCCTAACATAGCAAAGCGGTTACCTGCAGTCTTCGCTTGCAAAGCTAACGCTGCTAACGTTAGTTCAGTCCAAGTAATTAGTGGAAACATGCTAACATGCTAACGTTACACACAAGTTAGTAGTAAAGTAAGACCTGTTCATAAATGTGCTGGTGTGGCTCTGAATTTCTTATAAACTGAGGACAACTGCCTGCTGTATATTTGTGTTCATGGTCATAGTCACAGATAATTTTGTGGCGTTTGTTGTACTAGACAAAAGCGGTTCACATCAGCTACATTTAGCTTGCTTATAACTTCCATGTCGTCATATATTGAAGTGAAACAACGTCTAACAAGTTGCGGTATATTCTCTAAATAAAAACAAAAATGACATACCTGTCGGTTAGGAAAAGGGCCAACTCGGGATCAGTTTTTAAACCTTTCAAATCTCTCAGCTCTCTCCACTTGGTGAATGCCCGACCGAGGTTTACATACGTTTTGGCTCGAGCCCTATCACTGTCCTGTTTAGCCTTCTTCTGTTCTTTTTCTTTTAGATGGTGCTCCTTCGTTATCCGCCATGACATCGAAAGTACAACCAAGTCCTTATAGATACATTTCTGGTAAAACTGTTATGTGTTATGTTATGTATTACTCGAAGAACACTCTCTGTAAACACGGCTCCTTCTTCTTCTGTGGTTTAATCGCTGCGGGCCGCTGCGGGCGAGCAGAATTACTTCTGCCTCCGGGTGCCGTATTCTGGTTTGCTGACTTCCGCTGTGTCCGACCCGAGCAAGGCTACGCTAAATAGCCATATAGAGAAAGGCTTTTTTGTCACTGTTGGGTTCAAATCTTCAAGGGGAGGTGATATGAACTAGGGACAGTTTTATTAACGGGGTCCAGATTCCTCTGAAGTCATTAGTTCAAGGTCCACACAGTTCAATACATTCAGCATCATACTTGCGTTTGGCCATGTCTTTGAGCTAGTTTGCTGTCTCTGTTAAGTAGCTGTCCATTAGTCACTTGTTCTACAGCAGGAGACAGCACTTCAAAATAAAAGCTCTGTGTCGCAAAGTTGCTGCACTTAAAAATTAAATTAAATTTTCTTTTTTTTTTTTTTTTTTTTTTTACAAACAACACATTTGCAAGTCACTTGTGGTCCATTCAGAATGGATTGCAACCCACTTTTGGACCACGACCCACCAGTTTGCTGCTTTAGACCACATGCTACACATAGCTTGAATAGGGCCCTGAGTGTGTGTGTGTCCAGGAGGTCCCAAGGTCTAGTTGTGAACTAAGTGTTTTTGTCAGAAAGTCAGAATCTACGTGTGTGTGTTCGGGTTTTTCCTGGGTTGGCTTGGGGCTGGATTTTTGTCCAGGACAAGGTGGTGTATGTGTGTTTTTGGAGCTGTTGGAAAGAGTGTAAACATGCCCACTAATAATCTGCGCAGGGACACCTGGTCGCAGAGAGAAGCTTTTAAATGACAAGTTGTAAAAAAAAAAGTCTTAAAAATTATTATTGAACTCACTTTAGCAGGCTGTAAAAGCTGTTTTTTTGTGTGCCTTCCTTTTCCTTCTTGGTCTTTCTACTTACAAAGGAAACCTCAAGGATACCTCGACTTTGAGGAGAAAACCAGAAATGGAAATGGTTTTCAATCAGTTTACAAACCTGATCCTCAGTACACATTGCCGAATGTTTGTTTGGGAAAAAAAACGTATTTACTTTAGTTGTTCTTTTATCTCAGACATGTATCAGGATGTTACATACCTTGACATGTTGCGGTGAAAACTTCCTCAGAAGCGTCACTTGGTGGTGGCTGTGACGCGTCTTTATCAGCTGATCTGTCAATCAGCTGATATTAGGGAGGCGTCACCATCCTGTCAGTTTTGACAGAATTTTCTCGCCTTTGTGACATTGAGAGACCCCGGAAGTTGATTCAGTTGACAGTAGCGTTTTTGGTCTGATGTACACAGCTGACAGCACAGGACATGGTCTTGTAGCAGAGGGAGAGAAAAGAGTGAGCTCCAGTTGGTGGATTCACCTAGGCAGGCTCTGCAAAGGCACAAGTCACATTGTAAACTACATAATTCTTCTCTTATTTTCTCAATAAATGCACTTTCTGGCATGGAGAGTGGCACCACAGTCTTCTTTATCAGTAAAGATAGATTGATAATCCTGCTGTTGAGGAAAGGAGAAAACCAGAAATGGAAATGGTTCCCTTTTCAAGACTTTTATCAGTTTACAAAACTCAGTCGAGTCACTGAAAATAGAGCTTTTTATTATTTCTTTTTAATTTTTAGAAATGATGTAATGCCAGTCAGAGGCAGGCTAATCATAGAGTGACAAAGAACTGAACACCAAAATCTTTCTTTCTCCCCAAATCTACTCAAAATTCATCAGGTTGTCATTTGTGATCCAATACTGCCATCTAGTGGGCACTTAGGCAAACACACCACTTTAAATGAAAGTGTCAAATATGATCTTGCAAACAAGCTACATTTTTTCTTAGTCTACAAATAATAAAAACAGTTTTAAAAAATCAGATTTTTAATAATGTCACCATAAACAATAAGTTCCTCAGCTCAGTTTAATCAGTGTTATGTCTTAACAATTCATACAGGTAAACTGAGTGGGTAGTTGTTTTCTGTCTTGCAACAATTGTATGTAAGGATTCCCCTCAGAAACTGATGAAGTGCTGACACCTTTTATTTTTAATGCATTAAAACCTCTTAAGACACAAAAAAATCCAACTTATAAATACAAAGGCAGAACTATACAGTATTTTTTGATCCCATTTGTGTTCCATATCGTTAAGACTTAGTGGGGATATTGGGATTGGGCCTCCTCTCAAAATAAGGGACTGTTCTTTACTTATCAGAGGACAGGGTTGGCTGGAGTGCAACTTTGTTTTATTTTATTTTATTACTTTATTTTGACCCTCCTCAAAATATTTTCCTTGAGCTTTCCTAAGTGACTGGTGAAAAATGCATGACCCTCCCTCCACCATTGTTTGAAAGTTAAAAGTTAAAGACAAAATCCTGGAATTGAAAAAAAAAAAAAAAAAAAAAAAAAGCCTTACTTCTTTGCTCTTGTCCTGCATGCTGGCAAAACTCTAAATGACAGTGGAAAATACGAGCACTCTTGGAGATAAAAAAGAACTGTGGAGGTGCATGGCTCTGTTAACGATATTAAAGTCTTTAAAAAGCCAGCAGCACTCAAGTGTAGAAATGATGTAATGCCAGTCCATCAATGTAATGTCCATCAAACTTTCTCTTTCTCTTTATTTTACTCACTGCCTGTGAGTAAAATAAACGAGAAAGTTTGATGGACACTTGAGTGCTGCTGGCTTTTTAAAGACTTTCAAAACTCTAAATGAGACATAGAATAAAGTGATTGTGATGAAATATCACAATTTTAAGCTCAGATTTGGTAATTGTTTTTCTTTTCCTGACAGAAGCGTTTGGTAGTATGTGATGTGTCTACGGACCATCAAAAAATTGAAAATCCAGCCTTAATTTCTGTTTCTACAGTTGGCGAAGATAAATGGTGTCATTTTGGTGACTGGTGATTTGATTTGGTGATATTAAAAAAACAAAACGTCATGTTTTGTTTGAAAATCTGCGGTAAAATAAATACATAATACAAGTATTTATATTTGTATGCCCCTCCCCTAAGCCAAAATAAAAAAAAACTTAAGTTCCTAACCAGTACTTTAAATATGATTTGACACATCTCCCCTTTTTGCCCCCCCCCCCCCCCCCCCAGTAATTACAAACAGTCCCTTAGTACATTGGTCATTATTATGAGTAGGCCTGCCAGGCAGTCTGAGGAGCTCGGCAAGCACACAGTGTCTGAAGGCACCAAGGCTGTGACCAAGTACACCAGCTCCAAGTAAACGGCTCAACTGTTGAACGGAAACCAACCCAACGGCTCTTTTAAGAGCCACCCACCTCCTCTGGAGAGCAGACAGTTCAATGTGATCTTCCAGATTAATTTATGCCTTATATAACTGCACGCCTGTGAGCTACCCTACATCTGTTACAGGCTAACATATTGCTAATGTATTACTTTATATGTAACTTTTATTCTCTATAGTTNGACCCGAGCAAGGCTACGCTAAATAGCCATATAGAGAAAGGCTTTTTTGTCACTGTTGGGTTCAAATCTTCAAGGGGAGGTGATATGAACTAGGGACAGTTTTATTAATGGTAAAAAGTTCCGCACAGCTGCTTTAACTAGACAAAAATGGCGTTGGACATGCCCTAAATGTACTTGTGCCTGGCACCACTGGTTCCCAAGTTGTCCTCCCACGGGGTCCAGATTCCTCCTTCAATGTGATCTTCCAGATTAATTTATGCCTTATATAACTGCACACCTGTGAGCTACCCTACATCTGTTACAGGCTAACATATTGCTAATGTATTACTTTTTATGTAACTTTTATTCTCTATAGTTGCATTTGAAAAAAAATATGTTCTGTTTAGTATTTCTCATAATTAAGTGTCAAAGTTTTCAGTGGTGAAATATAAGCAAGTGTGTATATACTGAAGTACTGTGTATTCAAATCATTTTTTATTACATGCCAGAGGCAAATATTGGACCGTACTTTTAACTTTATTATTTGAAATTAGTCAGTAGAATCAGGTTAATACAATGAAAGATCAATTAATACTTACCACGTACCTGGTGCACTCCAGCCAACCCTGTCCTCTGATAAGTAAAGAACAGTCCCATATTTTGAGAGGAGGCCCAATCCCAATATCCCCACTAAGTCTTAACGATATGGAACACCAATGGGATCAAAACATACTGTATAGTTCTGCCTTTGTATTAATAAGTTGGATTTTTTGTGTCTGAAGAGGCTTTAATGCGTTAAATTGTTTTTATTATTTGTAGACTAAGAAAAAACTGTAGCTTGTTTGCAAGATCATATTTGACGTTTTTATTTAAAGTGGTGTGTTCGTCGTTGAGTAGATTTGGGGAGAAAGAAAGATTTTGGTGTTCAGTTCTTTGTCACTGTGATTAGCCTGCTTCTGACTGGCATTACATCATTTCTAAAAATTAAAAAGAAATAATAAAAAGCTCTGTTTTCAGTGACTTGACTGAGTTTTGTAAACTGATAAAAGTCTTGAAAAGGGAACCATTTCCATTTCTGTTTTTCTCCTTTCCTCAACAGCAGGATTATTAATCTATCTTTACTGATAAAGAAGACTGTGGTGCCACTCTCCATGCCAGAAAGTGCATTTATTGAGAAAATAAGAGCAGCATTATGTAGTTTACAATGTGACTTGTGCCTTTGCAGAGCCTGCCTAGGTGAATCCACCAACTGGAGCTCACTCTTTTCTCTCCCTCTGCTACAAGACCATGTCCTGTATTGTCAGCTGTGTACATCAGACCAAAAATGCTACTGTCAACTGACTCAACTTCCGGGGTCTCTCAATATCACAAAGGTGAGAAAATTCTGTCAAAACTGACAGGATGGTCACGCCTCCCTAATATCAGCTGATTGACAGATCAGCTGATAAAGACGCGTCACAACCACCACCAAGTGGCGCTTCTGAGGAAGTTTTCACCGCAACATGTCAAGGTATGTAACATCCTGATTTTCACCGCAACATGTCAAGGTATGTAACATCCTGATACATGTCTGAGATAAAAGAACAACTAAAAACTAAATATGTTTCTTGTTCCCAAACAGATATTAGACGATGTGTACTGTGTTTCTTGTTCCCAAACAGATATTAGACGATGTGTACTGAGGAAAGACTGCAGCATCATGCAGTGGCCTGAAAGCAGACATGCATGTAGATGGCTGGCTACTTTATTATGTACTATCTGCATAGTTTAATCATTAGACTCTATGTGCTATAGCACAACACATAGTGCAGAACACATAGTAGACAACAAATAGTGCAGTCAGGACATGTGAGACAAACCCCAAAGGATTTTCCTACAAAACAATGACTCATACAAAAGTAATCCCTTTCCACACCTTGCAGGCTCACAAAAGGGTGTGTCTGTGACAACCATCGCATCTGTTAAAAGATTGCACCATACCTAGCACTGGGTGAACCACACCTCCACACCAACGTAAAAGTTTCTGTCCCGTCCTTGCTCAGAGTTGCTCTGAGAAGTTTCCTAAATCACTCCTAAGCTAGGACTCCTTACTAAAAAGTTTTTAGTCTAAGTCAGGATCTCTCTGAGAGTGTTTTCAGAATGTTTGTGAATACAGCTCCAGCCCAATATCACTACAGCATTCAATAAACAACAATAATCAATCAAATAAAAATTGGAAATTCAAATGAAACAAAACACATAATCCATGGCACAATACATATTCATATATTATTCATATTCATTCATCATTTCCTTTGCTTTACTTAATTTAATGAAGAAAAACAAAATATTCTGTGAATTATTAAGTCAAATATTTGGCTCCAACAATGGTGGAACTATCCACATCAAAAACTGCTCACTTGGCCTCATGGCTTAACTTTGATTAAAATCTGTCTGGCACTTTCTAAAGGCTACTTAACAAAGCAGTGAAGGACCTACTGTCCTTTAACACTGTCTGGCATGAATGATAAACTATGTACTTTTTCATTTGAACTGCAGTGACTCTCAGACTGATTAGATTCTAAAATGCCTTTTCAAGAATAATGAACACACTGAACACAAGCTGATGTGGCCCAAAAGTTTTATTGACTTCAGCTGCACTCACAGCGGACATGATGGTATGAAGTCACAGAACTGACAAGTGCTTTCTGGTCATGTACATTGATTCATTACACAGACACATTATGAAGGAATGACTATAGCTTTCATACACTTGTACAGCATATTAGACAATATGACAAAAAGAATCAGCTGTTCTCATCTTAACGACAGGTAGTCTTGAAAACAATGTAGTATCATGAGCCACAGATACGTATTTTTAAAAGCCTTTATATGCATCCCAAACACTAGAATAAATGTTGGCATTGTGCATTTCTGCAAACCACAGATACATTAAATTTGCACATTATGTATTGAATATGTTGAAACTTTACATTTCAACGACGCTGAGGTTTGTGTGTCGTTAGGTTTGGGCACAAAAACACTTAATTTACTTGCACTTAATTTAGCGAGTCATCGCTGTGTTTCCAGCAGATTTTTAGGCACCAAATGTGGGTGTTTTGTAACGACCCATTACCGTTTTTAAAGTTTAAATATAACAGCTATATAATAATGTGCAAATGTAACGTACAATGCCAAGATTGCCTTCAGGCGAGTGGGCTGTTTGGTACCATGAAAGAAACCAGAGTAAATACAGTGTTATAAGAAAATATGCAGCCTTTTCTTACTACAGTTGAAATAGACACACAGAAACTTTGTGCCACTAAAGACTGCAACATCTTTTGGAGAAAAAAAAAGTAAATTGGTCATTAAAACTAAGATCCATATCCCATATGCCCTACAAGGAATATTTTTGAAAACCCATAAGCGTACAGTAACATATATAATGTGTAACAATAAGAGGACAGTGCTGATGTTGGAATAATTGTGCCACTCACAAAGAAGCTCCACCAGTCCTTCTAATCTGGCAAACTGGCATTATTTTGTCTTTCAATAGAAGCAATTATTTTGTTAGCTTTGATGGAATAGAGTTACCATAGGTGTTACCCTGCATTCATGAGGTGGTGGAATACTCAAAACAAAATGTTCCCAACTGGGAATATTCATGTGAACACCCCCTCAAGTCGCAGTAACAACATGGAAAGTTGGGACAAATTCTGGCATACGAGCTGCCAAGCTGAGGTCATAAATGCAGAAAGACACACAAAAAAAAGTTCGGTTGATGGCAAAACTTTTTTTAAATTCACGTATTGCACGTCATTTTTTTTGCCTGACTGTAATTTGTAGGTGGTATTAGGTTATAACCGTCACCTTATTCATGTAGAGCAACCTAAATTAGATAAAGTATTTATTAGCATTACTCAAGTAAAGCAATTCATTAGTTTTAGTGAAAGTACAAAAATAAAAATCACTTTGTAATAAAAGCTTCAAACTGTTATTAACATGTTGTTTATGCACTGAGCAATACAACACATCCTCTTTGTAGCGTCCATGCTGAGAGTCATTGTTAACCTGGAAATCCAGATGCCCCGCCCATAGCAAATTCAAAATTGCACTGCACAGGAATCTGGCCCCGCAAGCAGAGCCCGGTGAATCGCAACCGGACCAATCAAATCACTCTATCTGACCGAGGCGGGTGTAACGTGATGACGACAGCGCTGCGCCGTAGGAGTCGAAAACTAAACAGCCAAGATGGCAGCTGCTGAAGGACCGCGTCCATTCAATTTAGCTTTGGAAGAAACGCTAAGCCAACTACACGTTTTTGCTGTTTTGCCGACGGGATACGGCAAAAGCATAATATATCAGTTAGCCCCACTGGTCGGCAAACAAATGGGGCTTAGTGCAATAAATATGCCTTGTTTTTTGCTCTGATTGGCCATCGTGCTATCCAATTGTGTGCGGCGGCATTTAATATGCCTCAGTTAGTGCCGCCCCTTGGGTAGGAAGGGTGTGTCGGTGAGGGCCAGACTCAGAATCTTTCTAGATTTGAGTCTGGATTTCCAGGTTAAGTCATTGTCACATCTTTGTTAAAATATATTTTCTATATTTACTTGCCAGTACGGTTGATACCCATTAGAGCATCAAAAGAAGAAATGCAATCAAAAGTAAAAACCCCAGGCTACATAGTGGCTACTTTCTGCAGACAGGTTTGATGAACCAAATTGCATAAAGACTGATTTACTGAGAGCAGCTTTCACTTTGAATGGGAAAGTTCAAATGCAGTAAATGTTAAGGTGCCTCTTTATTAATCTGGAACCTTGTTTGAAGGAGGAATTAAACAGATTCTGGTTCTCCCCTGTGCAGACAGCCATGAGCTGGAAGATCTGATTCACAACACAAAAGATTTTAAAATCAAACACTCAAGAAAGTGTGTTCAGAGCCCTTGTGTACACCTGCCCCACTCCAAAGGGAGTTTTAAAAGGAAATAAAAGTGTGAAAGCAGCATTGAAAGACCTTCTGCCACAACCATCCACAAAGAGCGAAAGCGTCAAATTAAACTATCTTGAGGTATCCTTGAGGTTTCCTTTGGACAAGGCAGGGGGCAAGAAGACATACAGAAAAGAGGCATCAAAGTGCCTTTCAATCATGTCAGTCTCCTTCTACTTCCCGCCTCATTCAGCAGCGCCCCAAGGTAAGCCTTTTGCATTTTCACTTGGTCACGCTGGTCAGTTTTCAGGGGGGGTTAATGGAATCACAGTCTCAGTCCTCTTGGGCTTAAACATCCTGCCAAAACACAAAGAGGTAAAAAGCAACAAACACATTTTAGTCAGGGACGCGCAGGTATGAGGACACACATGGAAAACACCAAATACAAACATTGATGAGGATGAAAGTCACTTCTTGGTTTTCTTATCAGGTCTCGCTTTCATCTGTCAGCCACCCCCGATACATTTTCACAAGGTCTGGGTAAATTGTAGACAGAAAGAAGTGTGCACAGAAAAAGGGAGTAAGACCAAGAAGGAAAAAGAGGGCACACAAAAAAACAGCTTTTACAGCCTGCTAAAGTGAGTTCAATAAAACCCATAAAGACAATTTAAAAAAAAAAAATTATTTTACAACTTTTACAGCATGTTTACACTTTTTCCAACAGCTCCCAAAACACACATACACCACCATGTCCTGGACACAAATACAGTCCTAAGCCAACCCAGGAAAAACCCAAACACACACACGTAGCTTCTGACCTTCTGACAAAAACACTCATTTCACAACTAGACCTTGGGACCTCCTGGACACACACACTCAGGGCCCTATTCAAGCTATGTGTAGCATGTGGTCTAAAGCAGTGGTTCCCAACTGGTGGGTCGTGGTCCAAAAGTGGGTTGCAAGTCCAAAATGAATGAACCACAAGTGACTTGCAAATGTGTCATTTGTAAAAAAAAAAAAACAAAAACTAAAATTGTATTAAATTTTTAAGTGCAGCAACTTCGCGACACAGAACTTTTATTTTGAAGTGCTGTCTCCTGCTGTAGAACGAGTGACTAATGGACAGCTACTTAAAGGAATATGCCGACGACTTGGGAGTTATGCCCTTCTCTATCATTTTCATATTGAGACGACATGATCAATATCTTTTTTGTGTCTGTACATCCAGTGGCTGGGTCTCATTGGTTAGCATTGCGGCTTAGCTTAGCGAATACAATTGAAGTCTATAGGGGGTCAGTAGCCTACTCGTAANACGGCAAAAGCATAATATATCAGTTAGCCCCACTGGTCGGCAAACAAATGGGGCTTAGTGCAATAAATATGCCTTGTTTTTTGCTCTGATTGGCCATCGTGCTATCCAATTGTGTGCGGCGGCATTTAATATGCCTCAGTTAGTGCCGCCCCTTGGGTAGGAAGGGTGTATTGGTGAGGGCCAGACTCAGAATCTTTCTAGATTTGAGTCTGGATTTCCAGGTTAAGTCATTGTCACATCTTTGTTAAAATATATTTTCTATATTTACTCGCCAGTACGGTTGATACCCATTAGAGCATCAAAAGAAGAAATACAATCAAAAGTAAAAACCCCAGGCTACATAGTGGCTACTTTCTGCAGACAGGTTTGATGAACCAAATTGCATAAAGACTGATTTACTGAGAGCAGTTTTCACTTTGAATGGGAAAGGTCAAATGCAGTAAATGTTAAGGTGCCTCTTTATTAATCTGGAACCTTGTTTGAAGGAGGAATTAAACAGATTCTGGTTCTCCCCTGTGCAGAAAGCCATGAGCTGGAAGATCTGATTCACAACACAAAAGATTTTGTGATTTGATTGTGTACACCTGTCCCACTCCAAAGGGAGTTTTAAAAGGAAATAAAAGTATGAAAGCAGCATTGAAAGACCTTCTGCCACAACCATCCACAAAGAGCGAAAGCGTCAAATTACACTCTCTTAAGGTATCCTTGAGGTTTCCTTTGGACAAGGCAGGGGGCAAGAAGACATACAGAAGAAAAGAGGCATCAAAGTGCCTTTCAATCATGTCAGTCTCCTTCTACTTCCCGCCTCATTCAGCAGCGCCCCAAGGTAAGCCTTTTGCATTTTCACTTGGTCACGCTGGTCAGTTTTCAGGGGGGGTTAATGGAATCACAATCTCATTCCTTATGGGCTCGAACATCCTGCCAAAACCACAGAGAGGAAAAAAGCAACAAATGCATTTTAGTCAGGGACGCACATGGAAAACACCAAATACAACATTGATGAGGATGAAAGTCACTTCTTGGTTTTCTTATCAGGTCTCGCTTTCATCTGTCAGCCACCCCTGATACATTTTCACAAGGTCTGGGTAAATTGTAGACAGAAAGAAGTGTGCACAGAAAAAGGGAGTAAGACCAAGAAGGAAAAAGAGGGCACACAAAAAACAGCTTTTACAGCCTGCTAAAGTGAGTTCAATAAAACCCATAAAGACTAATTTTTGTTTTTATTATGTTGTTTTTTTTGTTTTTGTGTTTTTTTACAATTTGTCATGTAAAAGCTTCTCTCTCTGTGACCAGGTGTCCCTGAGCAGATTATTAGTGGGCTAAGTGGGCACTTTTTCCAACAGCTCCCAAAACACACATACACCACCATGTCCTGGACACAAATCCAGTCCCAAGCCAACCCAGGAAAAACCCAAACACACACACGTAGCTTCTGACCTTCTGACAAAAACACTTAGTTCACAACTAGACCTTGGGACCTCCTGGACACACACACACACACTCAGGGCCCTATTCAAGCTATGTGTAGCATGTGGTCTAAAGCAGCAAACTGGTGGGTCGTGGTCCAAAACAACAAGTGACTTGCAAATGTGTCGTTTGTACAAAAAAAACAACAACAAAAAAAACACATAATTTTTAAGTGCAGCAACTTCGCAACACAGAGCTTTTATTTTGAAGTGCTGTCTCCAGCTGTAGAGCGAGTGACTAATGGACAGCTTCTTAACAGAGACAGCAAACTAGCTCAAAGACATGCAAGTATGCTGTACGCAAGTATAATGCTGAGTGTATTGAACTGTGTGGATCTTGAACTAATGACTACGGAGGAATCTGGACCCCGTGGGAGGACAACTTGGGAACCAGTGGTGCCAGGCACAAGTACATTTAGGGCGTGTCCAACGCCATTTTTGTCTAGTTAAATGGGGCTTAATCTGGGCATAAAGTAAGGCTCATGAGGGAAAGGGGTTTTATTTAGTCTCTTCATTTATAAATGGTGTGTTTGGGGCATAAAATGAATTCAACCAATCAGAGTTTCAACTCCCATTACCTCTAAAAGCCAGGTGTGCCTGCACCTGGTGTGCTGACATTGACATGTGCATTTATCAAATTGGAGAAGCGGTTTTCTGCTTAATAATGGAGTAAGAGCAGTAATGTCACTGCAGTAAATATCATGGGATATGTGGGACATTTAAGCAGTAGTTATAAACTTGACAGAGGAAACAGAACTAAACTTTCAGCTGCTGAACTAATCAAAGAAGTTACACCGCTCCTCGTGTAAATATGCACAATGTCTCTCTAGATGTGGAGCCACACAGCAGCTCTGCAGCTCTGCTCACATTCTACAGGATGTAATTAATGTTTTCCTCATTAACAGTGTATTATTTCACCCACATGCAACACACCCACACATCCCTGTGAACCCGCCTCTCACTATCTGAAGAAAGCACCCATTAAATAGCAGGGAAATACTCTGCCATTTTAACTTTAGACCAGGTTTTGCCATTTTTTTCCAGGCCAACCTCCCTAGGGAAAATGCTACAAGGGCTAAAACATGTGACTGTCAATCATTCCCAGTCGCATTTTTTGTGATGTCATCAGGTTATTCTTGCCCTACTTTTATTACTTTTACTATTATTTCAGTCACTGTGTCTGTTCATGTGCCAGCCAATATGTTGTTGCAGTAATGTAAAAAGTGCCAGCAGATGGCAGGAGCTACATTTGAAGTACTGTACGCAAACATGCAAGTCACCGAATCCTCCGCGACAAGTTTCTGCAAATGTTTCACAATAAAAGCCTTTTTAGAAAATTAAGGGATTCTCTCAACTGAAGTAAGAAGGGGCTTTAAATTTGAAACAGGTACAGGAAGTGTTGAGTTTGAAATGATGGCGCGATGCATTAACTTTATGAAGGCTAACAGGAGCCGAAAGTAAGTATGTAAAAATACAGAGGGAATAATAAATAACGGTCTGTTTATAATGTAGTCTGTTTCACATGAAGCTGGTAAAATGTATTATTATCTATTACTATTTCTTCTGTGTCACTGCATCAGGTTCCACAGTGGTCTGTACCAAAGAGTCGCGTGAAAGTCAAAAACTTGAAGCTATCTCAGTCGACTGAGCAGTCTTCAACCAACGATTCAAATCTACGACTTTAAAGAGGCAGCCCTAATAACAATATCAACCTTTCATTCTAGAGTACTGGTACTGCCCTCTCAGTAAACTGATTTTAATATGTATAAAAAGCAGAGCAACTTGTTCTGCGGCTGTCAGCATTCTGGCTCGGTCTAAAGGTCCTTACAATTCACTTCTTCTCTGCACCTATTGTCTGCTTCCACCACTCCTCAATGTTTTCCTGTATGTCTGGTTTTCAAACTGCCTGACATGACTGACATTGTCAGAGACAAACGATTGCAGCAGAGGCACTACAAACTATTTCTCAGCTTTACAGACCTGACCTTTAAAGAGGCAACAGATAGCATCTTTTCCTAAATATATCATTATGAAAATAATGTGGGTTGCACAGGGTAGTGGCCACAGTAAAATCGGACTATCAGCGTTTACATAGGTTACTTAGTGGCTTTGCAATCTTTGCAATAAGTTTCTGCCACCAGTGCCGAAATTCCGCGGAAAAAATCTGCTTTACGGCAGGAAATGCGTCATGTATTGCGAAATTGGTCGGTCAGCCAATCAGGGACTGGAGCGAGTCCTTCGGAGGAGTTGGGCATGAGATAGTTGAGTCACGAGCACAATGGCAGACGGACAAAGTTTGGAGACAAGTGAAAAACGGCCTAGCGAAAGAAAACGAGCTCCTTTGTCTGAGGAGGCAAAGAAGAGCAAAAAGAAGAGTGATAAAAGAAGAGGAAAAACAAGAGTAAACCTCAGTCAGGTATTCAAGAGATGGAGGGAGCTCCGTGACCAAAGAGGCTTCAGAACCGATGTCCAGCTAGCTTTCTTTCTAATGGATCAGTAAGTAACACGGCTAAATGTTAGCAAGACGAGAGAGGACTGTACTGTACTGGCTGCTAGTTCATTCCTAGCTGGCCAGCATCGCAAATCGCCGCAACCAGGGACCGGGTAGCGAGTGTTGGTCGGCTGACATCCTCGCTGCCATTCTACGGCAGCCCTCGGACAGTGATGCCCTCCTCCCTTCATTCTGTTCTCTTCTCACGGAGGCAGCTATTGACGGACATCGCCCAGCTAAGTGAACACTGAACTCTGTTTCCCATTCAATTTGAGCTCCAACCGGCTGCAGCATCGTTTCCATACAGTACCGTTTATTCTAGAATCGGGAGTGTTTACATGTGCATATTGGTATAATTCCACTGTGCCTACTGTTGTTTGTACTGATACTGTACATATTGGTATTATTTACTGTACTGATACTGTACATATGGGCATAATTTACTGTGAGTTGTTTGTACTGGTACTGTGCATTCTGCTATAATTATTTGCATTACTATTTGTTTTTTCTTGAGATAAATCTGATAATTGTTGCTCGGTCTCTTTACTCATTTATTTATTTAGGATAGTGTCCACACAACTTCTCATTCTACATATACATAGAGGTATACTGGTGGCTTTACAGCCTACATTTGATTTAATTTAGAGAGTCTAACAGAGTCATATTATTGATTATCTCTGATCCCCACGGTCAATTTGGTCGTTGCAACAGTGCGACGCAACACCACTGACGTTAGGTAGTCTGAGTGGGCGGAAGTTCGCTGCAGAGATCAGCCTCTCATTGGGCGGAACGAGCCACCCGCTGAAGTCCCGCCCTACCACCTCCGGTTGTGTAGCAGTTTTCAACCGTTTTCAACACGTCCTTTACTAACTTTTGCAGTGTTTGATCTTGCGGGGATGTAGCCATTTTTCTGCCATGGTTCGCGTCCTGTAGGTGATATTTTTGTGGGCATGTTACACCAAAACCTGTTTCCCCCTGGCAATATTTTTGCAAGTGCACCGTTGCTGTGGCACCGCCCAGAACGATTGTGATTGGTTGAAAGAAGTACAAGCAGCCGGGGCGTTTTTTTCTCCAATCTCAAAGTGAGAGTCGGCCCAGCCAGACCTTTCTTTTCTTGAGAAAGGTCTGGTGAGCGAGACTAGACGCTAGGTGGCGCCAAGCTAAAAAAAAATAAAAACGAATCCTATCTGTTGCCTCTTCTCCTCTCAACACAGCACAAGTGTTTGACATTTCTCAAAGTGACATTGAGTTGGGCGGAGGAGTAAAGTTGGGAAAAAAGTTTGTGCAACAAAAAGAGGTTATTTACAACACCATCACAATTTTCCTTTATGGCGAAGAAGCAACACTTGCACTTGTTTTATTTATTCTTTTGTCTGTTGTTCTTTTGTATCTCCTATAACTTGTTGTTGGTTTCAGCTGGTGGTATTGTTATTATGTTCCTTTATGTCTATGTGTGAGTGTATGTATCCCTTGGCCTTGTGTAATAATAAAAACAGACAGCAAAAACACTCCCACTTGTTTTTGTGTGCCAGATCAAACCTGTTACTCACGTGTATGGTACGCGTGCCGTATTGAGCAATCTTCTGGAAGCAACCGTCTCTCGTCGGCGATTGTACTTATCAGAAAGATAGACCACATTCTTTATACCTGGTATGACAGAGAGAGAGAAGGATTAAACAGAGGCACAAAAGGCAAACGTAGAAATAGAGACCATTCATAGTCTTCTTAGCAGAGACATGCTTCTCACCTAGGGAAGTGCATGACAGCAGAAGGCATGAAGAGAAGGAAAAGGGTAAAAGATGGATTTGATTTCATTGCCGTTTTTGTCTTTTTAATACGGCAACATCCAACAGGCGGTCCATCCTGCCAATTGCTCGGGGGGAGCGGCGAGCACACCTAATGGCTGACGGCGCCCCAGACTAATGTCTAAGAACACAAAATTGAAACCACAAAATATCTCCATACTGCTCATCCGTAGTGATCCAAGTGTCCTGAAGCCCCGACATAAAAAGTTGTTTCGAAAAACGTCATTTGAACTCTGTTTTTAGCCTCACTGTAGCCTGTAGCTCTGACTGCTTCTCTGTGCTCCACGCTCATGCATGAGCTTTGCACTACCCGTGTTTACATCACGTGACACGTGCACTGCAGGGGGAGACAACAGTAACCACAGTAGCTGAAAGATAATTTGCACTACGGTCTTTTAGCAAAGGACAGCCCAACATGTCTGAAGACTTTGAAATTGAGGAGGAACAGCATTTCTTTGTTGAGCCGTATTTGTTTGAGCCCGAGTATACGCACGGAACTCAGGCTCCTGGACAAAGCAGCCGCCGCAGCTCATGAGCCTCAGCCAGCCGCAGAATACTGGAGTCGAGCACTGGAAACCTGGTGGTTTTAGTTGTTTCAAATGCAAATCAATGTCAACGGATGAGGAAAGTCTTTGCTGCTCAGACTGGGAATTGGCGATGCCTGCACTTGAGAATCTGGACATCAGTACTGACGAGACTGCTGCTCTTCGGAGACCGTGCATCACCGATCACCCTGAGTTTCCAGCACTACTGACCTGTGGTGTTCTGGAGACATTTTTTTACTTCCCTAAGATCAACTGGAAGAAAAGGCAGAGGCCCGCAGGACCAGATGGCAGGCTTTCAGAGGTGTAAGTCATTAATTTCTACCGTAGTTCAGGCAGACAATGCGGTGCACGTGTCACGTAATGTGAGCAAAGCTCGTGCTTTCGCTGGTCTCGTGCGCGCATGTGAGCGCGGAGCACAGAGAAGCAGTCAGAGCTACAGGATACAGTGAGGCTAAAAACAGAGTTCAAATGACGTTTTTCGAAACATCTTTTTATGTTGGGGCTGCAGGACACTTGGATCACCACGGATCAGCATGTTGGAGATATTTTGTGGTTTCAATTTTGTGTTCTTGGACGTTAGTCTGGGGCGCTGTCAGGCATTAGGTGTGCTCGCCGCTCCCCCCTTGGATCTCCGCAAGGGATGTGAGGACTTCACCAGAGCCTCCCTCGGCATGAAGGTAAGTAGATAATGGCTGAATTTTCATTTTTGGGTGCACTATCCCTTTAACATGTAAAAAATAATAAAATAAAATAAAATAAAATATCATAATAGGTCTTCTAGGATGAGTGTTAGTCTTTAGTTACAACTGACTAGAGCATAAGAGTGTGTGTGTGTGTGTGTGTGTGTGTGTGTGTGTGTGTGTGTGTGTGTGTCTGCTGTCAACACTCACCAGCCTGGATGATGAGCTTGGCACACTCGTAGCAGGGGAACAAAGTCACATAAATGGTGCAGCCTCTCACGTCAGCGCTGTTCCTGTTTATGATGGCATTCAGCTCTGCGTGGCACACTGTGAGACAGAGCATTGAGATGGTCTCCAGTCAGTACAAGACGTTGCGAGTTTTCTTCTTTTAAGTTTAATTAGGACTAGTCCATACCCATTGAGGGCACAGATGCCCATGTACAGTTTTTGTGTGTTTGGGATACAGGTCATAGGAAATTGCAGATTAAATAGTCAAGTGAACCCATTAAGAAGAGCAATGTATTCAGACTGAGTTTTGGTGAATTTGATAATACGACTGCTTTATTGAAAGTACAGTAGATTGACCACGTCAGTGAGTAGAAAAACGTGGGACAGACAGAATGACTGACTGACAGAATGACACACTGACAGTTTCCGTGATTATGTGCAGCATACCATACCATGACTTAGTCATACCAAAAATTAGAAAAAAAACAAACACTTGGCCACAGGGGGAGCCACAGCTATTGGTCGCATTTTAGCCATTTTTAAGCATTTTTCTGTTGTTACAGCGCCACCCAGTTGCCAATTAGAGTTAAATTAAACCAAGTTTAGTAAAAATCGATATGGCGGTTAGGCCTAGATAAGAAATTAGCTCTCTAGTGCCCCCATTTTGTTTGATGGGGTCAATAATGGAGGGGTCCCCTCAGATTATGTGTGGTCATATGCCTGCAAAGTTGTAGCCTGGAAATCCAGACCCAAATCCAGAAAGATTTAGGGTCTGGCTATGAGTAATGCAAATGGCCCAACTCGAGGGGTGGCACCAAGCATGCATTTGAAAATATCACTGCACGCAATTGGCTAACACTACAACCAATCAGAACAATACACGGGGTGACGTATCCAGAGTGCTACCAGCGGAGCTAACTGGTAGATTAGACTCTTGCCGTATCCGGTCAGCAAAACAGCAAAAACGTCCTTCTTGCAAAGGAAAGATTCGAGTGCCGTCTTCTGTTCCTCTTTAAGAGAAAAAGCCAAGTCTAACTCGTTCATTGTAGCGACCAAAGCCATTTCAAACAACTGGTGTTCATCCGTAGCCATCTTGCAATGTTTACTGACTGATTCGTCGCCAGAGGCGAGCTAAACAGATGATGCATCTGTTTAGCTCGCCTCTGGCCCGCCTATGTCAGATACACCGATGTGATTGGGTATGGGTAATGAGCATCATTACTGACTGCCAGAGTGACTCGCTGAGCAAATTCAAATTGAGAAACCCTTGAGATGTTATACACCTTTATGTGATGAGCCACGCCCTCCACAATATTCATTGCCTTATAGAAGCTCAGTTTTAGTAAGTTTTCCAACTTTTGCCAAGAGGGAACTTTAGATATTGGTCCCTAGATTATGTTCACCGAGTTTCATGCAGATCGGTCAAACTTCCTAGGAAGAGATTGATTTTATGTGTTCAAAAAATTCAAAATGGCAGCAAATCTATATAACCGGAAGTTATGGGTTCTTGAGGCAAATTTGTTCCTCATGAGGAGAGGCATCTCTGTGCAAAGTTTCATGTCTCTACGACATACGGGGCATGAGATATGCCATTCAAAGTTTGCAATTTCAATCGGTTGCTATAGCGCCCCCCCTTTGGCCAATTGATGTAATATTGCTTCATTCGCATCCTCCCATGACCCTCTACCACTGTGCCAAAATTCACATTGATTGACCAAGTCAGTGAGGAGAAAAACACGGAACAGTCACATCCACAGACGGAGTTTTTGTCAGTAAGATGTACTACAAACATTCTATAAACAGACAGGCAGGCATAATATACAAGAACCAGGCCTCTGGATGGTGTATGTTTTCTGTGACACTGGCGACAGAAAAACCCTTCCTTTTCTCCACAACGTAGCACAGACACAGTATCAGTTGACATTCATAATATTTAGGGATGCACCCATTTATTAGTCCCAAGTCGGTATCGACTGATGTTTGCCTTGTTTACTGCCACTGGCTTATCAGCAAGTGAGATGTCATTGAGAAATGGCAGTGGACGATGTTTTTCTATTGTGTTACATCAATTTTGTGCAGGCTAAAAAGCAGGGCTTGAGACTTATAGTGTCCCATTATCCTGGAGACAACAGAATACATGTTTGGGACAAAAAGATTTTTCCCAGGATACTGTTGGGATTAAAGGACGCATTAAACTCACTATCGACATAAAAATGATCCAGATTAACAGTGGAAAAGATGTGTTAGTTGAATTTTTCAGTGCTTTTTCTTGGTCTTGGTCTATGCACTACTTGTTCAATTTAGTCTGTCTGTCCATCCATCCATCCCTCCTATTCTTGCTTTTGGTTTTACACACCCATAAATGTCCTGAACACAGAAAATAAGAAGAAAAGAAGAACATTTTCATGGACGAAGGATGAATCCTGATGTAACCTTTCCTCTAGCACCACCATTAGACACTTTCTGTGGAACTATCAGTTCATTTAAAGTAAAAACAACTCAAAATAAGAAGAAGGGGCTCATTATGAGTGGAGAAAGATGTAGACTACTTATTTGCCCTAATATCCCACCCTTACATGAGCACTAAAGGAGAAGGGAAGAGAGAGAAACAGAGAGAATGTCAAAGTAGAATGTGAACAGAGCATGTGGTCAATGGAGAAAGAGAGATTCCTTCATTATTTATCCTCTACCACCCTCTACAGGCCCAAGCTTAGCACTTGAGACATGAAGAGAACTCAGCAGCACAGTATGGACAACTAGTCAATCACAGTCTTTGTTGCACAGAGATGCCTTTAAAATTGTATTATGTTGATCCCAGAAATCCTTCTACTCAATTCAGTATAATCACTACAGGGTTCTGTGCTGTTGTGGATGAAACCAGGAGCTCTTTGCTGCAAGTGCACATTTTCTTAACCAAAATGATTATCCAAAAATAAAGCAACAAAAAAGCAGGAAGTGTGTTTGCAAGTGTTCTCACCGTAAGGGTGTTTCGTGTCAAGCCAGTCAGCAGTACCAGAGCGGGCCCACGGCAGCTGGGCATCATCACAGCCGTTGGGCATGCCATTGTAACCAGTGGCAACTACCTTATTCTCCTGGTTCACTATACAGGCCCCCACCTGCAGAGAGGGAGACATGTTCCACAGTTTAGTCTGGCCGTAACTTTTTAAATGACCAAATAATCTAATCTACTCTCAGTAGTATGTCACACACTCGAAAGTAAAGGTCAACCGATATGGATTTTTTATGGCCGATACCAATGTTTTGCCATGTACTGCCAATGTTTTTGAGCCGATATTGTTTTTCTCCCTCTATTTGCATGATAGAAATGTCACAATAATAACAATGAGGGGTACACAAGTGTCAATTTTAGAAAAAAATAACAAAAACGTTATTGAACACACACAAGTCTCTCTTTTTGAGAAAACATATATACATATATATTATTTTTTTAAATATTTTTTGGGCATTTTTAAGCCTTTAATTGATAGGACAGATGAGCGTGAAAGGGGGACAGAGAGGGGGAATGACATGCAGCAAAGGGCCACAGGCTGGAGTTGAACCCGGGCCGCTGCGGCAACGGCCTTGTACATGGGGCGCCTGTTCTACCACTAAGCCACCGACGCCCCATATATACATATATTTAAGAGGTAGAGAACAAGTAATGGAAACTGTCAAATACACATTCAAATGGAAAAAGGGATTTAGTGCACTTAGTAAGCAGCATTCAAGTATATGTCTGAACATAAATATGTGGAGCCAAGGGATTCTGCTGAGATCAGAAACTATCGCTGCAGATCAGCGCTGTAGAAATAGTTTTGACTAGCTGGGAAGCCAACAGAGCAGCCAATGGAGAAGCCAAAGGAGCAGCCAATGGAGCGATCTGGGAAGGTGAAAGAGCAGCCAAATGGGGCAGCAGGCTTCCTTGTGCTTCCGCCTCCTGTCTGAAGTAAAACCAAGGGGCTCTGCAGAGCTCTGTTGCTGGCCTTGGTTCTCCATGGCTCGCTTCTAGGCTTCCCCTTCTTGTCTAAACCTGCCGTTCTCACACAGATGTGCTCCCAGGTACCAACATTTGGCACCAATGGCTTTGACATGAATCCGTATTCGTTAGTATCTTCATAATTTGGTACGTACTGTTAAAACTACAAAGTTCGGTACCCAACCCTACGAAGCCACAGTGCCAAAACCCTCATCATCTCTAATTCCACTTGTCTGGATCTCCTCATTGACAACTCTCATCAAAATCTGTAAATAATACAACAGAAACTGTTTTCTTACCAAGTGTAAGATTAAAAAATACCAGTCTTACAAATCTGAGTCAAACCGAGTATCTATGTTCTCATTTTGGATACATAACGTGAGAAAAATAGTAAGTCTGAAAGAGTCAACATTTTTTCCTGTACAGCTGACGCCTAGAAAAACAACATGAACTTCATGTATCTTGGAGGCAAGGGAAACAAAGGTAAAAGACAATCACTGTTCCTTTAACCCATTGAACTTCCTGATATTTGAATAAGGGGCTTGTGGGAACAAAAACTTTTTGTTAAAACTAAATCAGCAACTACATTGCCAAGTATCTAATTGTTATAGCCCTAATACACATTACACACACACACCTGTGTGCTTGGGTCTTTGCTCCTTTGGGCTGACAGGACGGCTACAGCCATAAAGTAGTCTGATGATACCAGGAAGTCTGTCCTCGCCATGGCTGTGCTGCTACTGAGAGACACAAAAAAGACAGAGAGAGGACTTTAAGTTTGAGATCTTTCTCAGAGATCACAAAGCACTGCAGCAATTTCTGTCTCAAGAGAAATAGAAATATTTAGAAAAAAATATTTATTTGTAATTGATTCACTATATTATGTATTCCCCTTTAGACATGTGGGGGTTACTTTAGACTGATGTCACACAGAGAGCTTTGTTTTTTGCCGTCTCTGTTTGTTTTTAATTTTTTAATTTTTTTTTATTTTATATATACTTTATTAATCCCCCTGAGGGGATTGTTGTGTGTTTCAATAACCCAATGATGATTTGCAACTGTTTTGCATTTATTGAAATCACACCTAATTTCTGAGCAGGAACTCTCTCTGTTCACACACCTATCCAGGTTCCTGTTTGAATTCAACTTGTATTACCAGTTGTAAAATGTTAAAATACCAGAATTATATTCTGAGAAGAAGCTTAATGTGCATAATCCTCAGTAAAAGCTCCATCATGATGAGTTTACAGTCTGTCTCTCTTACAAGCACCAGGGGAACAGGCTGTAGTTTAATTTAATGAAATCTCCTCTCTGTCTAAGAAGTATGTTTTAGCTTTATTTCAGCTGCTTGATTTTGGCAGCACGCCTAGTGTGTCTATGACCTCTGATTTATCTGTAAGTGAAACACACATAAACATTTTCACTTCGATAAAAGTAACAGAAAAGACATAGGCTAGGCTACATCGTTACTTTTGAAAAGTTGTAACTGGAAATTTTGGAGTTTTTACGTTTGAACTTATATCAAAATTGTCATCGATGACCGTTCTCAGCTAGCAAATCACATATTGATCAGCATTAGTGCGCACTATAGGTTTGCTTATTTATCAAAGGTATGCTGTAACAAAAAACAGTGATGAAATACAACTGATCACATTTAATCAAGTATTGTAGCGTTTCCATTGTATGCTACTTATCACATTTTCACAGGCACTATCTGCACTTTTAAAGATTACAATATAAAACATTTGGTCATCATATAGCCTACAGCTCGGTCAGTCAACAAAATTCTGCGGTGTTTATTTCTGGAGGTATCACCGTTGCTCTGCTGCTCCGTTGCTAGGGACGCCATAGCAACTCCCGACAAGGGAATGGAACCCCTGTCGAGAGTTAGGCTATTTTTCCAGCAGTCACCGGCTCACATTATCCCTTAGCTGTATACATGTTGTGTGTCTTTATTTCTAGAAATCAGTGTATAGACGTTCTGACATTATACTGCCGAACCTTTCCAACAAATAGGAGCAATGTTGTGTTTGCTAATGAAGATGCTCTTCTCATTTTTTAAAATTAGACTGCGGTTTAATTTCTACAAAGAGCTTCGGTGCGGTAGTTACTCAAGTGGCTTCAATTGTGTTGCTGTACAAGGGAAACAAGAATGCATGTGATCCAGAATCAAACTCAATATACTGAAGCAGGTTTACTCAGGCTGGTGTTTTAAATGAAAAACTTAGCCTAAATACTGAAAGCCAACTTAACAAACACTGTGGGGAAAAACACACGACACCATGATAGACCCTATGCTACCTGCCCGGTAACTTTACATTTCTTGGTAGATGTTTGCGCCTCTCATGTTAAATGTAGACAAAAGTTAAAAGTAGTTACCTCTTTGGTTGATCAGACGTTGACTGCTGATTTTCTTCTATAATCTTCCAACTGATGGTTGATCAGACGTTGACTGCTGATTTTCTTCTATAATCTTCCAACTGATAGACACTGGAGATTGTTCTGCTCTTCTCTGGACTGTGTGTGGCAGTGATACACCTGAGTTTAATCTCTTATATGTCTTCACTCTGTATGAAACTCCAGTGATGTTGGGATGTATCAGATCCGTCAAATCAGCTGAAGCGCTGCGCTGTCCAATTAATAACTCATATCCAATCAGAGGGTGTGTCGGTCGGTAAAAGACGTTTGTGATGATCAGCTGCCAGGAGGCTTTATTAACAGCTATGGAAAGTTTTAATGGAGTTTGTGTCTGCACACACATAATGTTATAGATATATAATGATACAGATACAGACAGGCAACAGAGCAGCAGTGTTTTCTCTCTGTCTAACAATCACCTGCACATGAACAACAACCTGCTTTCTGTAGCCTATTTATAATCTGTCCTGTGTCCTGCTCAGAGTCACACTATGTGTTTATGATTTATTCTTTATTATTATTATTATTACTATTGTTTGTGGGTTCATTATTTAATAACCCAGAATACGATCACAATGTCTTTAAACACTAGAAATAATGTATTAGGCCAAATGTTTCAGGGAAAATTCAAATTCTGTGACTCATCAATCCAACGCTCAGGAATGATCAGCCTGTGTGACTGAATGGAAATGACAGACAGACTCTGACTTTGATTGTATCCATAATAAAAGTTGATGAAGGAAATAACAGATCATGAAGAGAAAAATCTTTCAAATAAATGAAGAAAGTCGTTTGTTTCCTTGCCAAATCCACTGACAAGGTTTGCTGGCCTGGAAACTGATCTACAAGCATAACTTCTCACAAACCAGTGATTATATTTGGAATAATGAAGACATCCTTTATAAAAACAAATCACTGTTTTATAAGGATTTGCTGGAGCATGGGATTTTTTTAATTAGCCAACTTATTAATGACTAAGGTTTTTTACTTTCTTATGAAGAATTTTTGTTAAAATTTCAGTTGCCAGTTACGCCGAAGAATTATGCTGTGATTTTTGATGCAGCAGGGACTGAAAGAAATATACTGTTGCAGAAAATTATAAGTGTGAGATTTTTGTTGGCGGAGTAGCCTAGACATTACAAAAAAATCCTGCTCGAACAGATATTTGAGAATCTGCTTACAATCAACGATTCTGCCTAGAGGTCAAATTTACTGGACAGCACAATTTGGAGAGGTTAACTGGCATAAAGCGAGGCCGGTTGGTGACAAATTCTGTCTTAATAACAAGGTGAAAGAAGTCTCATTTAAAATTTTACATCAAATCTACCCTGCAAAGAAAACACTTGAAAGATTTAAACATTGAATATTTGTGCGATTTCTGTGGACTTGAAGATGAAACCATCGCTTAGCCTACTTATTTAATCAATGTACTTACAGTAGAACTTTTTGGAAAGATGTTCAGTATTTTGTACAAGAGAAAACAGGAAAAACGATCAGTTTCCAGGAAAAAAAAAAAACATTTTTATTTATTTTGATGAGCGGACGGAAGACAAAGATTTGTGTTTTTTCTGTCAGTTGATCGTGAGTTTGGGGAAATTTCACATCCATGAAACCAAATGGGCCAAATCTAAACCAAACATTGTACTCTTTCGACAAGAACTGCACCGCTATGCTGCCACAATCAAGGACATTAGAAATAAGAAAGCTGCTAAAACATAGCCTACTGTATTATGGAGAAATTCTGTGGAAGTGATCTGTAAAGTCTTTTTGCTGTCTTTTGTTTTTTTTTACCTTTGTTTTGTTTGTATCTCTGCACCCCCTGTATGTTTATGTAACGGAGTTAATATACAGTAGCCTATGTATGATTCCACTTGCCATGGCTCACACTGCTTTATTTTATTGATGACTTTCGCTTAAACTGATTTATTTTATGGTCAGCGAACGCAACACCCCTGCAGACTAGGGTCGTGTACCCCGGAAGATAGCAACAGTTTGGCTGAGGTGTCTCCCTGGTAGGTGCACATGTTATCAGCTCCGTAATAATTTTGTATTATTTATCTTAATTTTATATCTAAGGGGTTGTGTATGTTACCTTTTGTAAGACTGGAGCTCCTGATCGGTTGAGCACTTCCTTTTGTAAAAGTTGACGGTGTTTTTATTTATTTGTGTGTAACGTGGTTAGCATAACACAGGGTTTAGCTAACTTGCACTCCTTTTTTTACTTTATATTCCCAGTGTGAGAGCACATGTGTGTAAATGAGGCCAAGACTGACTGTACAAATACTCCTCTGCCAGGTACGCTTTTTGTATATTTTATGTTCATTTTAAAACTAAAGCGACAGTTTGGCTGCACTGTCTCCCTGATGCCGGAATAAACAGCGAGTGTCAACAGTGATCTGAGCTTTTCCATGATTATACACAATGAAAGAAAGAGAGAGTACACAACCGCTACATTTAGTCTGTTTAATCTTAAAGGGTTCCGCCAATATGACTACCCTCCGAGGCGGAAAATTGGGCGCCTCAGATCAACTTGCCTTTCCGCCTCTGTGTGTATAAACGTTCGCAGCTTGCCGGCAAAACAGCCCAACATTCGCAGAAAATCTGGCAGTGCTATATTGGTGGAGCCCTTTTAGTTTAAAAAGACCGAGGCGGCCTCCCGCAATGGGAGGGGCTGCTGATGACTTGTGGGAGGAGCTGTTGATGACGCCACACGTGCGAGCCACTGGCGGTGGATAAATAGGAAACAGCTGATAGCAGGAATTAGCGAGCAGCTAGTAGCAAGAGAGAAATGCAGGGGTCATCCCTATGTTTCCCGGTTCTATGTTTCCCTGGTTCTATGTTCCCCGCTCAACCAAAAAGGGTTCTATGTTTCCCGCTTGGTTGAGCGGGGAACATAGAACATGGGAAACATAGAACCTATTTGTGTAAACGGGGAACATAGAACCTTTTTTGCAGGGTTAAGTGGGGAACATAGAACCTGGGAAACATAGATACACTCCCAAAACGCAAACCTGACAGACACTGTCAGGGTCCAACATTAACGGTTGCCCGAATGCCCGGGGCAAGTAAAAATAGCCGGTGGGCCAGCAGACCCTGCGCAGACATGCCCGATCGGGCAAGCAGCACCGACTCGGACACACACACACACGCCGTACAGCCTCTCAGTCCTTACCCGCTAACGTTAGCTCATGTACAACACAGGTACCACATAGAAACTTTTACAAAGGGTCATAATGTGCTTCTAGTGACTGTCAAATCGCCAGCGAAAGTTGTTTTAAATGCAGACACGGAGAACATGCTGCCTGCTCTCATGGGACAAAGATCCTCTGGGAAGAAAGACGGTTCACTCTGCTCTGCCGCCAGGAACAAACTGGGAGGCAAAGATCCTCTCTGAGGAAGAGGGCTCACTTTGCCGCAGGGTTCACCAAAACGTTTTTTTTTGTTTTTTTTCTTTTAATAAACTGAACACACATTAAAGAACATACAAGATCCTGTAGAGAATTAATACATATAATACAATACGATAAACATTGTCAAATTAAATGAAGGAAGAGGATTTTTTTAAAGGCAAATACAATATTGGGGATTTATGTAAAAATATACATAGAGACATATAAATAATTATATAATTAAAGATATGTAGGCTATGTTAGGTGAATACTCCTGTCAGTGACCCTGACCACTGGCATTGGCAAAAGAACTGGAGTTGGTCCCCGGACGCTGCACTGCGGCTGCCCACTGCTCCCAGTGTATACAGTAGGATGGGTCTAATAATAATTTCTTAATAACTAGGAGATAACAAAAGAATAAGGAGATTTCAAAGACTTAAAAAATAAAGGACATGAATCAAAACAAGAAACGAGATATATCCCCAGTCATGCACACCCAGTTTTAATAAACTCAGTACTGTTTTTCAACACATATATTGTTTTGTCTTCATTCAATGTAGTTAGCACATATTGTTATTGCGCCATTGGTTTTGGCCTTGGTGCCCCACATTTTGGCCGTGATGCCCCAATAAATTTGTATTTATCAAAGGCCAAAGTGGCCTTGCCCTAAAAATATCTTAACTCCAGGCCTGTAATCGTGTATTTCCTCTCCTGTTTCTGTCCTCGGAGGGGCCAGTTGCAGTGTGCTGCTTTTTTATGTGCTGCTGCCTCCATTGGCTGAGCGTCTCTGCTGACGTAAGATATAAGTCATGAGCGAAAATATGCACCACACAGCCAGAAAAAGAACCTCTTAGGCAGGGCAAGTAAGAATTTAGATGGGGCAAGTAGATTTGAGAAGTAAGTAGGAAAAACCTTAATGTCGGACCCTGACTGTAAAGATGAGCAACTGGGGAGACAAGGAATTGCGCGCCCTCCTTGTCCTTGCAAACAAAGAGGCCATTAACCGACAGATGACAGGAACGGTGAAGAACGGGCCGACTTACAAGAGAATCGCTGAAGGACTAACCAGCCGTGGCTTCCCTCCCACGTCACTGTTTACGTCACACGCTGAGCTACACTTTTGTGACTTGCTCACGCCCCCCATTCCCCCGAAAAAGGCACATTCTGTAAACAAAAGTAGGTGGGCAGCATTTTGCCGCACTCCCCAATTTTGTTTTTGTTGTTGTTTTTTTGTTGTTCCTGCAAATTTGCGCAATTCCTATCTAAAAAGGGCTATATATATATAAGGCATGCTGAGCTCCTTGTGAAGCAGCAGTAAATATACAGTTTAATAAGAAAGTAATTTAAGTAATAATATACCATAGCCTACATATGATACATCACCTTAATGTTGCTGCTGGTTGAGGTGGTGTTCATTTTGATTTGAACTACATTAGGCTATTCACTCTGGATCCAGGTTATTAAACTTGGTCTTTCATGGTGTTTCCTACTTTATTAAGCTGATTTAGTGCATTAGATATGATGATTGAAGTAATGTATTTATTACAGTTGGAATCGTAGGTAGTGTACACATTATGTTTTTGGATTATTTTATTTGCTCCAAACCAATTTATGCTGTTAGGAAAGCTGTATATAGCTGGATTAATTCCGCATTGTCATTTTGGATTTACAGAATTAAGTTGTATATTACATACAGTATTACATTAAAATAAATGGCACTTTAACTATTGTTTTATGTATATTTTTATAGTCAGAGTAATTATAGTTCCTATCTACTACTGTTTGGCGGGGGAAATATGTTAGAGTAAGAGACAAGAGTTAACTTGTGCTGCAGTTTTGTCCACTTATTACCCCCAAGCCAGAAGAACTGGAGAACGCTACCAAACAATTAAGTAGGGTTTCAAAGTGATCAGCCTTTAGATTAATCATACAGTATAGAACTCAGACTTTTGCCATGTTCATAGTAAGATTGCTGCCATACCTTTTACATAAGAGTGACTAAGGTACTTATTATTTAGACATGAGACCAACATGTTACATTGCCGTCATATTAACGTTCAGGGGTGCATGTCTGAATAGGGCTGTACACTCCTCCACTCACAGCAGATGTTATTCCAGTATAACTTTGCTTAATGCCACATGTGTCTTTATCTTGCAGTACATTATACCTTTCTTTCATATATGAAACTCAACACACACCACAGGATACACACGACTGGGCTTGACTTTGAAGGAGGCTCCATTAGAAACATGAGAGGACATCACATGGTGTTTCTGTCTTTATTGGATTAGCTTCTTTCTCTCCTCAGCATCCGGGTATAATCTCTTTTTGATGTTTTCCTGTGTGCCATCCACCCCCCCATTCCTCCATCTCATCATCGTGGTGATGAGATGGAGGAATGGGGGGGCCACCCAGTGGCCAAAATGCGAATGGCCCTGTCTACAACAGTAGAAACATTGCAGTGGACGTGGCGATCTCCCTAGATGAGGACCCGCTCCATATGTAGATATAAACAGCTCATTCAAAGGTAACGAAAACACGACAATTCTTATTTTCAGGTGATTATACACTAAAGAAAATATACTTATTATATTGTATTTCTTTCGGCCAATATATCCCCCTAACACACTGGACTTTTAAGGGTAAAAATTTGCTTGAATGTGCAGAGCCATGCACATATATCCAACACAAAAGGACACATAAACATACAGAAGAAATAGCATGCTCGCCATGACTGCTGTGGCTTTATCCAGCTTGTTATCATCAGAGACAAAATGACTACTTTTATCAAACCAAACCATGATTCAGCTCCATTACACAGAGTAAAACTATTAGAATAGAAACCACAGTAGAGCTATTAAAGAAGGCCAAGCAAGTGATTCAATTCACAAAGGCCATCATCAGTTGTGGTGCATTATAGTAGTTTCAATGTAAGGTACAAAACAAGTACAGAGAGCTCAGACATGAAATCTTTTTCAGGTTTAATTCCAATGTTTTCTTCTTGCCTGGTAAATCCTGAGCCAACGTCACACGCCAAAAGTGTCCTCATGCAAAGATACTTTTATTTTAGATTTAACTGTTTTTCATTGACCGCAGCTGTTCTGTGAATTTAAGGGTTACATAGCAGCGATTCAGGGATCTTCAGATTTTTTTGACATTGACATAAACAAATTGGTAATGTTGAGGTATTAAATAAAGAGTGAAAGACCTGCATGTTTGAAATCGATAAAACTTTTAACATTTTTAGAGAAATCCAACCCACATCTGTCGTCCTCAGTCCACTCCTCCCAAACCATTGGCTGATGCTCCTGTCCATTTAGCTGTAATGTTCAATAGAAAATGCCCCCGAGTCACTGGACCTCATGATGGTTTCGTTATGTCGTAGTGACAGCTGGGAGCGGTACAACCCATTGCTTGGGGAATCCAGCGGGTTGTCTGACACCTACAGTATTTGAAAGAGACAGAGGGAGACATGTTTCTTTTTAGTATACTACCACACACATTGGCATCTGTCATATCCTTCAGTTTTGGTGATTGTCATTTCTAAACTGTACGCATACTACTTAAGAAACAGATTGTCTACTCCATGGTTGGTTGCTTAATTACAGAACATACTGGCAAAAAAATAAATCCAGAGATGTCTTTGCTTGGGTCGACAAAGAGGTGGAACTGTTACTGAAAGTAAGACAGGTGGTCATGGCGATTGAAAACAGCTTGGGAGTTGTTGCTTATTCGACCTGAGGGTGGGCATTATGCTTCCATGACAATGCTGTTTCGCCACCATGAGTCGGGACAACGTTATCAAAGGTAACCACCATGTAAGTGCAGTGCAGAGCAGTGGTGATTCATGGGATACACACACAGGGACTCCATGTGTGCTTACATGTATGTAGAGGAACAGAGAAGCTCTGCTTACAACACACACAGAGGTGTCTTGACCTTTTTCTCTGCTCAGGATGCCATTACTCCTAGTTAAATGGTGATGAATTGTCAGTGTTGTCTTTACAGCTTGTTCCACAGCCACCAAATGGCTTAAAATCGATTAATGCAGCTCTACGGGTTGGCAAGCCACACATTTGTGATTACCAACATTGTGATTAATAAGTTCAAATAATCTGATAAGGTGCACGATCCATTGTGGTTGATTATCTGAAGAGCTGGGTATTTTACCTCTTCAAATTTCTTGGCCTTGTACTGCTCCGCTCCTTTCAGGAAGTTCAGCAGTATGATGTCACACAACACTGTACCCTACATGATAACAACGACAACAACAAGAACAAGAACAATAATAATGATGATAATAATAATAAGAAGAAGAACATTTATTTATACAGCAATCAACAAAGCAAGAGTAGAGATGACACTTGTAAGATTCAGCCCAACAGCCTCAAATTTCCTTCATAACTAAGTAAAACCCAACACACTTCAGTTAAGTTTCAGTGAGATGGGAGGACATTTTTTGTGATGTATTTAAGTGCGGCAGAGGTAAAATTGTACCTAATATAATGCTTAAAATCAGAGATTACAGGGAAATAATTGACTCAATTTAACAGTTCTGAGAAAAAACTCAAAACTACTAAATAAAAAAAAAACTGGTTTATAATGAGCTTTACACTGGTTGTGTCGAGTATACCAGTAAAACGCACCACTCCCACTGATGTGAAGGCTGCCACCATGTTGATAAGTGTAGGGATCATGTTGAACTTTCCTGCCTGCAAAGGGAGAATAATAACAAGGGAGTATGAATTCAAAGACCCCAGGCTTTATATGAATCAGTTTCATTGATCATAGCTACTTTATCTGACCTGAAATTATGTTAAAGACAATAACCCTTTCATGCCCCAAACACACAGGGCAACAGTTAGCAAGAATGCATTTAGACGTGCTGTATAAATTATTCTGCTATTCTGCTCTAGTAATGCCTAAACAAGGTATTTGTAATAGGGTGCTTCAAAAGATGGAGAAATGTTGTGCATAAAAACGTATGCAACTGGTGCCATAAAATATATTTTAGTACTTTGTAAAGAGGAACGAGAGCTTCCATGTTGAGCTGTCAAAACGACTACAAACAAATGTCTGTCATTATTCATAACAGATTGTGTTTTGTAAGTACACAAACCCTGACACACACTAATGCTCTGTTCACACTACTAGCGACACAGCAACAGGCTGCAAGTCATTTTTATTAGAAGCCGGTGACATGAAGCTACAAACCAACATCCGACACTTGTTGCTGCTGTCAGGCGTGATGTGCCACAAACTAAAGCTGAGCTGGTCTCAGCTTTTTTCAGTGTTCCACTGACAAAGTGAAGCATCAACAAACTATATGTTTTTGTGTCTAGCTGTGGTGCTGTTCTGTAGCTAGGTTGGTTAGCTGACACTGTACCAGCTTTCTGTGTATTGCGGTGTTCAATTGAGGTGCTTTGTGGCAAATAGCAGACACACACAAGCCCATGACGATGTGACTCTGTTAAGGAGCGGTTGAGCAACACTTCAACGGGGACTCGGCCTCACAGCATGAGATACATACTCACATTTCCATTGACCAGAACATCAAACCTGATGGCATAGGCTTTGACAAGAGTGCGGTAGTCTGTGCCGTTCTCCATCTTAAAGTATTTGGCAAACCTGTACAGATGGAAAAATCACACCATTTTTATATCAAAGAAAACACTATTAAGCTTATGGATTAGTCTGCAACTGAGACACTTTCTTGGCGGAATAGAAAGCAAGAACAGCGATTTTGTGGCTGTATCTGGTTAAACAAAAAGGATCTACGTCTTTGACAAAAAGCTCTATCTCTGTAGGGATCCTTTCCATAATGTTGACAGACAAATCTGAGTCCGTTAGTAGCAAAAACAAGCATTGTACATTGACAATGCATAATTTCCCAGAGTCTTTAGGTTACATTGCAGCCTGTTTCATGGCTCCAGGCTGCAGCAGTCTTGTTCAGTACGGCACCAAATTCAAAAATTGTTGTCCCCATTAGTCCCTTAGACACATAAACATGGGAAGATAGGGTCCAGGTTGAAAAATACTGAAGTTACCCTTTAACATTCAGATCTGGACAAGCCAAAATAATCAATCTCAGACATACTGGATATGATGCAGTCTGACTGATGTATTATTGAAGAAGTTATCAATGCTGAAATGCTTGTTTTTATTCAGAGCCCTTTATTTAAGCAATCTGTTTTAACAACCTGGAACTCTTTTCATTGACAAATAGGTGGCTGAGATAGCCACAGGAGCCATGAATATCCAAAGCAAATGTAATGCAGATATGGTCATGTGTTGTTGATATCTTGTTTACAAAGTCAGGGGCATAAATATAGACAGTGCAGGCAATGCAGTTGCACTGGGGCCTGTGAGGTGGGAGGGCCCATAGAGGGTGGGCTCTCCAACTATGTGTTGGGTGGAGGATGGGCCCTTATAAGTAATTGCAGACTTAAAAATATGCTTGTGTTAAAAAAAAGAACTCTCATTAGATTAAAAACAGTGCCAATCGCTATATATGCCCTTTTTCTTTTTTTCTGTAAAATAGTCAGTAGCAAATATAACAAAATAATAATCTTATTCTGAATAAACTCAGTAAAATTGTTAAATTAAATTAATAATTTCTTATTTTCTTTGGTATTTTTTGTCATGTACAGCTATGCAGTGATGATTGTTCGGTAATAATAGTGGCCTGTCACAACTACCTTAAGCCACTGATTTTTATGGCAATCTGCTCAGTAGTTGTTTAATTCTCTGTATGGATCATAGCAGTCGAACCATGTCTTACCTGAAATTGTAGCCTGGCGAGACAGCGTTCTTCTGTGACATGGCATCCAGGCGGGTGAATGAGTACGAGGGGTTACACTGGTCATCGGGCTTGTCCAGATCACATACCCAGCCGATCTTTATTCCAATCACTCCTCCCTGACAGAATTTTTAAAAATAAGAGAGGCACATGGATAAGTGTGTTTGCGCTGAACCCTGTATCCTATAAATTGCATTTATATACAACTAATGTGTGCGGGCAAACACAAGAGAAGTGTTGCACTGCCTGATTCATCCTGATTCCAGGATTCATATCTTGCCTCATGCAAGACTGAGGTCACAAAAAAGACTTAAGGAAAGGGCAACCATTACAACTGTTCAGCGACTTTTGAATATAATTTTGGCATGACAACTGATGAATGGCGTGGATTTCATTTCAACACTGTGGTGACATACATTAAGCAGGAAATGTCTTTTAATTTAAGTACAGCAAATCATAAAAATCGGGCAGCAACAATTCAACAATGTGGCAGAGGTCTAATTAATTCATCTCTCCTTTGTCCTCCTCCTGATCTAATGGCGAGGGAGGAGTGTGGAGAGCCAACAGTCTGCTCAGCAGTGGACTCTGTTATAGCTTGGCCCTTATACTTTTTGCTGGTCCAATCAAATGCAAAGGATTTGACTGACCTCATTTAACTGCAGCCTTGAATATTAACTGGGGAAAAACTTCACAGTGCAGAAGCTTAAGACGCTCTAATTTGCGTTTCACTGGGACTTTTACAACGTCTCTTGACCCTACCTTGTCTGCCAGTTTAGTGAAGTTCTGCTGTGCGTAGCGGACCACGTCTCCGACTCTGAAGATGGGGCAGTAGGTGTTGTTGACCTTGTCAAAGTTACATTTTTTGATGTAATCATCAGTGATGGTGGGAAGGAAGTTCCCCCTGCACACATACAGAAATATCATCATCAACAGCAGCAGCAGCAGTAGCATCATCATCATATTTAAAATCACAACTGTCATACTTGGTATAGTTGAAGGTTGGAAAGCGGATGCTGTTCTTAATGAAAATGGTGAAATTCTCCACTTCCATCATTGGCGTACTGAAAAAGATGTGTAGAGACGAACATAGAAAAAAAGAAAAGACTTACAAACAGCATTGGGTTTAAACGTGTTATTTTTCTCTCGCCTGTGGCTCAGTTTCGACCAACAGAGATGATTCTGTTCACCTGTACTGTACTGAGGTGGAGGCAGAAGCCGTTTATATCTCAAAAGCTGGACAAAATAAAATCCAAACTATCTGCATGGATAAATATAACTAGATGGAGACCTTTAAAGAGTGCACTGCCCCAACATAACTTTGGTATCAGGATACCCTCTCTCAGTGTTTGTTACAGTAGAGATCAGTGATAGCGCAGCCTTGTAAAAAGCTCTCCATCAGAGTATTGCCTTACGTCTTGATGGTGTCGATCTCGGCAGGACACCATCCTTTTATCTCACACATTTTGATGGTGGCGTTGAAAGGAACACAGTTCCCTGTCAGGATTCCTGAGCAGGAAAAGAAAAAGCTTTTATTCAAATTGCAAAACCAAAAACAAATGCGAGGCTCAGAAATACATAGCAGTTGTAACGTAGCAATGCAATACATATACATAATTGTAATAATAGTAATGAGTATAAAATTATATCTATCAAACACTGATATGATGAGAGAAGATAAAGACACAGAGAGAAGATCTTACCATAACTTCCTGGCTTGTTGAGGAGCCTTGTGCAGTCACTTTGCTTGGTACAAATATACTTCTTCTCACTCTGGGTAACACAATTGAACACACACACACTCACGCTTCAGCTGAATTATTTTCATATTAATAATGAATCAAATGACTATGTTTAATGTGCAAGGGATCTCTAGTAATGACGAACCCACAAAGAGTTATCGTCCAACTCTGCAGTTACCCCCATATCTACAGAGATTTAACATATCTGTTTGGAGGGGATCATGCATTTGGTTGTGTGTGTGCATGCGTGAGTGAGTCTGTGTGAGTGTGTGTATCTGACGGTTCTACAGCTACCGCAGCTGTATGCTCAAAGACCTTCCGTGGTCGCTTTGATTCACAATCATTGAAAACCCTGTTTTATTGACTGTTTGATACCGTCACTGATTTTCTTCTTTAAGTTTTTCAAAAACTGGCGTGACTACAAACAACAAGCTTTACCGTCTGTTGCAGGCCACATTTTGGCCTTCTATTCACTGTGGCTCAAAAACTGGCATCCATCGAAGAGTTTGGTCTCATTTTGAACCGAAGCTTCTGCAGATTAATTCCATTACCGATACTAAAGTTAGGCACAATACGAGATGAACTGTTATCATCACTGCCATCTTGACTGTAGGTTGGGACAGACAATTCCACCAGGCACAGCTACAATGCTTTTGTTCCATCTGCTGCACACCGCCATACCACACCATAAGTGTTTCAAAAGTTTAGCGTTTTGCGTAGCAGATTTTGTAAACTTACATATTTCGTTGCTTTGGTCATTTATCTGTACTATTGTGCTGCTGCCATAAGTAAGTAAGTACGCTACGCAGTTAATTTTTTTGTCTATTTTAATAGAGTGTATTGTCATTTCCTATTTTGTTGTTCTGTAGCCTCCAGACAACGCTAAGATCATTAAAAGTCCAGTTCTGAATGACACAGATCAAAGATTTGTGGCTGTGTTTTGGTTATCAAAAATATATCATCCTCATAATTATATCTATATTTCACAAACAGTGCATGTCAGCAGGAATCTGTCTGCTCTGAACATGTGTTAACAGTGATAGCAGACTATTAGCACTATTAGCAACAGTGACTGTAAAAGGGCAGTTAAAAGAATGCAATGGAAAATTTAGAAGTGGCATAAATGTGTACAGTGTCACGGATAAGATTGTTTATTTAATTTAATTTAATTTAATTTAGTTTCATTTTATGGGGACAATGCAATGTAACATAGTTCCAGTACAGACTATGGGACTGGTGTGTTGCACAGAGAGTTTATAGCTATTGCTAATCGTCATTTCTTGTCCCTTGTTGGGCTTTTATATGTTATCAAAATATACAGTTTAAAACAAAACTTAAATGAGCATAGCGTCCTTATTCTTTTGTCAGATTGCCAATCAATTCTGATGTGCACTAGTTGTAATGGTAGAAGTATTAATAATTGTAAGGCACTAATAACAGTAGTGGTATTACAGTAATGGTAGTGACAGTTGCTGACCTCAGGACAGTATCCTTGGACTTGGTTCTCTGTCGTGATCATTTTGGTGATGATGCAGAAGACTGAAGCTCCCTGTGGAAAACACATTTATAGGACATCATCACTGTAGCCCACTGTTAAACAAATATTTATCCAGCCATCTGTTCATCCATCAGTCTGTCCAAACCTGTGTGGGAATGACGTAGTCGGCAACATCCATGACCTTGTTATTGTAGATTCCAAAACCTTTGACCTTGGTCATCACTGAGGATTCAATAGCTGTGTCTCTCACCTGGTAGGCCTTTTCATTGACAAACACCCACCTGAAGTACACAGAAGCCAGAGAAAATGTTGGCATTGTATCTTTCTTAAAACTTCAAATATGTTGTTCCACATTATTATGTAGCCGATACATTGAGCCTTTACTTTTAAATAACACCGTGGTTAGCATGTGGTTATGTCTAGGCACAAAAAGCATTTGGTTATGGTTAGAAAAAGATCATGCTTTGGCTAAAAATTCCCGGTTTGGGTGGCACAATCCCCGCAGGAAAAGCAGCCATGCCCCAGTAAAAAACAACCACTTGTCGTGTATTTTGTTCATTTAGAAACTCAGCATGAATTTCCCTTGATCCATACTCCAAGTTAGGAGTGTCCTTGTGTCTGTAGAACAGTCTGTTACACCTAATTGGTCCCAGCGTCCTCAAATATGACAATTATAAAAGTGTGTTACTGATGCTAAAAGTGGTCGGACTTGTTGCAATATCAAACTACAAATATTAATCATAAAAAAACAAGTTTCAGCCATAACATGTGATCAGGTTTTGTGCCATATCCACTTTTATGTCGGGATCAGCTGCAGACTGACTTGGCAGAGATGGCTACCATCTCGTTTTCACATAGATCAGTCAGTTTGTTGTGCTTTTGCTACCCTCTAAGTGGCACAAAAAACTGTCCACGAATGAGGACAACAGGTCTAAGTTAAGTAGTTAGAATGACGTATAAGCTGCAACAAACTCAGAATGTGATGTCCTCATATGAGGACGCAGGGTCTCAGGAGGATATACATCACTTTAAAAAAGTTGATATGAAATGTGGAAATGTAACATATCCATCGTTTGCAGATACTTACATACAAACAGTGCAATACAGCAGTAAATCTTGTGTGTTGATTCTCTCAGACTTCATTTTAAGATGCAGTGGAGCCTGTTAATGCTTTATTCTATAATTTACTAGGAATTAGCTATAGGTTGGGCCATGAGTTTAAGCTGCTGTTTGACTGCTCACTGTTTTTCAGCTGCTGTAGACTGAATGAGTAGTGACTTGAAAAAGGGTCAAAGTGAGCATCACCTATAGCTTGTTAGTTTGACAGCTTTGGTGGTTTTAAATATTTTTTATAGCATGCTGATGTTTACGCTCGTGTGTTGGATGGGAGGTTCAGTTACAGTCATATAACTCAGTCTGATACCTTGATACCAAGAGCTCACAAAATCATGAACTACCAGAGGATGTGGTCAGTTGGGTGTGGCTGAGAGGGATATGAATAGCAAGGATCTTTGCTCTTCACATGCAACACTTTAAGCTCAAATGTTCAAGTGAGATATTGTTGATAAAGAGACTCTCCCTGTAACTGTCCAGTATAACTGCTGATCAACATAGTAACCCATTAACTAAAAAGGTTAAGAGCAGATTAAGGGTGATAAATCACTACAACTACAGCTAATGGATTTTAATAAGGAAAAATAAGATTAAATGTAGCTAAGTTTACATTAAGAACAGAGGAAAATTATGAACCTGAAATTTAACTTAGTTCAGTGAATTTTAATTTGATACACTGCAATGCAATCAAACCTAAAACTCAGCCCACAGTTACAATTAAACTACACAAAACAAATATAGCAAAACTTAATTGGCAGAGATGTTTTTTTATTGATAGTGAATGAATGAAATAAGATTGTATATTTTTATTTATTTATTTATTAATTTATGTATTCATTTATTTGTGTATTATTTATTCATTCATTCATTCATTTATAATTTAGCACTTCTAGCCTCTGAAATGGACCTAATTTGCCTCTTTTAATGTCAGGTACAGGACACTTGTATTATATTGTTAGTGGTAAATAAATATGTTTAATATCTGAACATTAACATTTTGAATTAATATATGTTTAGATATTACATATGTATACAAACATAATATTTGTATAAAACTACAACTGAGGTAATAGCACCTATAATACTTACAGCACGAGAATACAGTAATAAACATGATAATATAATATGGCAATGCCGTGTGTAATATTGCATTTTAATTCTAAACCGACCAGGTATCCCATCACCACCATAAGCAATAGTTTATTAATTAATCAGGGTAGATGTGATATGATAATAAATGCCTAATCGATTACATTAAATATTAATGTATAATAAATTTTTTTTTTTTTGTAACTGGCAGCTGCTGCTAATTCACTCAACCAGACCAATGTAAAAATTGAATAATCCAAAAAATACACCAGACTGAAGGTAAACACTTACCCAATGAAGTAAGTGATGATGAGGAGTTGGACGACGCGGTTGATGATGCCGATGGTCCAGCTCTTCACTACCACTGACTTGGTGGTTTCATAGGTGAAGAAGTCTTTAATACAAGACCACATTCTGGCAGTATGTGTGTTAGTAAATAGAAAAAAGCGTGTGTTTGGCTATGAAGCTTTACAATATTTACAGAATTAAAAAGAAAATCCCACAATGTATGGATTATGGAAATAAAGGCTGAAACTGAACTCCAGATGAAGCAGATGTTAGTGTGTGATCCTACAGAAACTACAGATGTTGGCCCCCAGTTGAAGCTGACATCTTCATTATTATTTTGTGTTGAGAAAAAAAAAATCAGGTCCAACACTGAGAGCAGTATCCAGATATCCAAGAGCTGTTTCTCTTCTTCTTCACGGAAAGGGCAAATAAATCCCTGTAGCTCAGCTGCACCAGTCTTCAGTTAATGATGTCTTCCTGTAACTTCATGTACAATACTGACTAACAAGTAAATAGCTCTCCCTCTCTCTTAACCCACAGCACAGCCTCTTTCTTCTTTCCTCTCTCTTGTTTATCCGACTCTCAGGTTCCCCCCTCAATTATCTCAACGGCTCCTCACAGGCCCCCTCCCTCCTTCTGCTCAGTGTACAGTGGATGTCTAAAGTTTTTTGTGAGCAGCGTTCTCGTTCACATTCATTTTGGACCATCCATAATTTTGGATCAGTTGAAAATGATTATTAAACGATCATAATGACTTTGTTTTAGGAAAACACCTTGCTAAAATCTCTGTGGATTTTTTTTTAAAATATTTCTTCTACATTAAAATGTAATCAATAACAACTTTAAGTCCAAATGTCAATATCACCTTAGCAGTAGGCAATCTGAGGAAGGACAAGGGGGACGACATCCTCCTGGTTAGCACAATGACCAAAATGCATCCTCCTTGCTAACTTGCTGTCCTCTCCATCCCCGGTCCGGATCCAGATGCCATGTTTTCCGAATCGACCTATAACCGATAAAATATTGAGAATTATTACATTTTGTTGGAGCTTTTCTATTTTAGGTGGCACAGCATGTAGCACTGGTTTAGCAGCCCATGAAACTCACAGACCAATTGCATGCGTTAATTTATGATCCCACAAGAGGCTACTCAGCTATTTAAATCCACGTATACAAATCAGCATCGTGACTCGAGTGAAATACAGATTAATAAATCGACCACTGCCCTTTGGTGCCATGTCAGGGCCTCAGACAAGTGTCTTACACATCCAGTTTAGTGTAGCACATCATTTGTATGATAAATATTTCATGGTTCAAAGTGCATTATATCCATCATGTTCAATGTGAACCACAGTGAGTGTATAAAAGTCTACTATCAGGCCCATTTATCAGTCTCTACATCCGAATACACACCACAAACCACATCCAGGATATAACGTTTCAGTCTAACTCAATCACAGCTGTCTTCAGTTTAATGCCACCTAGACTCTCAGAATACCTCCATTAAACAGCAGTCACATTAGTGGAGTTGATAATGCACTGCCATTGGATGAGAACCAATGGAGGNCATTAGAGAAGAAACAAGGGGGGAGGGGGGGGGGGTGGGAGAAAGGAATAGAGAAGGGGCACAAAGGGGGGAGTAACAGATGAGAAAAAGAGAGCAAAGAGATGGAGAGCGGGTTTAACAACATATAAAATGAAGCTGAGCAGAACAGTGTTGATCCAGGGCTACCAGTCAGGCTGATGACATAAGGCCAAGAAAATGGAGAATACTGCACTAAAGATCTTTTCATACATGACCACATCGAAATATTTCCTTATTTTAATATGGTTGATGTCTCCTGTTTAAGTTTTAATTTCTAGCACTCTACAATGGTCTAAATATAAACAAGAATACATCTGTCAGGAAGACAGTAAATAATAAAATGCACCAATAATACAATTTATAAACACACATTCTCTACTTCTCAAAATATGCCATCCACCGTAATGATTTTTGCTCTTAACTGTATGAAAATTTTTGGGATGTACATACAGTAGGTGTGTGCGTGCACTTGAAACTGGACAGTCATGAAACCCATGTGAAAATAGACTTTTGAATTCAGTGAGACCTCATGGGAAACCAGACGGTGGAGAGAAGAGGGGAACATGCATCATACTGCAACATTAAAAAGAATGAATCATACAGTGACATGTAAATGTTATTTCCCAAACTATAAATCTCTTAAGCATTGCCTTGATTTCAATGTATAGACAAAGAGAAAGTGCATTTCTCTACAGTGGTTAACACTCAAGCGTGTACACACACTCACACACACCTTAGATTAGATTATACAGTAAGTGATCCATCTGGATGGAGGGATGAGGGAGACATAAAGAGGGAAATACCCATGAAGACGGCTGCAGAACTGGTCAAAAAGATTTGTATTGATTTTGGTATTTATGACCAGTTAGAGTGAGAGAGAGGTTACTTTGTCCTCTGCCTTCCTGTCACCCATGATCATCATCACCATCATTTTCACTGTAAAGACATCCGTCCACATGATTGAAGGATTGGCCACAAAGATCACAGCAGTACAATTTGATCTGGACCCTTCCACTTTGTGGAAGCTAATGGGAAACCAAATAAAGAATAAAGTGTTCAGCCATCACTGCTGAGTCCAGCTCTCTCCATGGAGCCTCATGGAGCAAGTAAATAATAATTATTACAATTATACACAGCTGCTTTTATTGTTCTGGTTAAATTAGATTGCCATTGTTATAAAACAAGAGCAGTGACAACAGATAGTGCTGCTCTTGTCTTTGGATACTGTTAACAGCTGTTGAACACTGCTGTGTCTGCGGTCTTCATCAAGAAGAATTACTGAAATCTGGGGCGTAAATATAGACAGTGCAGGCAGTGTGGTCGCAGTGGGGCCCGTGAAGTGGGCCCTCCAACAATGTGTTGGGTGAAGAATGGGCCCTTAAGAGTGACTAGCTATGTTTCCATCCAAAAGTGATTCGAATCATTGGGAAATGTGCATTAAAAGAAATACGAATCCTGTGTGTTTCCATTAAATGTACAGACTTTGGTGAAAACTACGAACGCGTGCGAGTTTTCCGCAGAACCAGAAACAAAACAAGTCTCGCATTCTTCTTCTTCTACGTTTCCTGGCGGTTGGCAACTAGCTTGTAAATGCATTACCGCCTTCCCAACCCGGAGTGTGGATATCACCATGGAGAGAGGTGCGCTACGTCAGACTTAATTCGAACATAACTGTTTCCATCCCCCGTTTTTTTTCTTCTAGAATCAACATTTTTTCAAATCAACCAAAACCTGGCTAAAGCAAGCGTATTTTAGTTTGTGCGAATCAGGGGATTTTAATTCGAATTTTGGCGTTTCCATCATAATTTTCCGATGCGATACTTCTAGATGTGCATCTAAACAGGCTGATGGAAACATGGCTACTGACACCTTGGAAATATGCCTGTGTTCAAAGAAGAACTCTTGCTAAATTAAAAACAGTGCCAATTACTATATACCCTTGAAAAAGGCAAACTCATCTGTGTGGGGTTTTACAAAAAAATATAATTCTACATAAACTATAATAAACTATTAAAAATATCTGTACGACTCTGCACCACCACAGGCCCAAGATACACACACATACACAAACAGGACCTATACATGCAGGCACCCTACGCAGTTGGGGTTCAGTGCACAAAGGCACATCGGCAGTGCCCAGGCGGTGAACTGAACGACAGTATGCCTCCACTAAAAAAGCACTTTAAGCCTTGTGTGTGATTTATCCTCCAGGGATTTATCCAGGTTTCATATGCGAAGAGGAAATCACTAGGCTAATTTATACAATGTAAAATGCCATAGACTTGTGCTAATAGCATTAGCATGTTGTGTTTGTGGGGAAAATGTGTCCGTATTACCACAAGTGTTTGTCTGTGAATGCTGCGAGTTATAGTGAAGCCAATTTGTGTCCTTGTGTTTGAAATTGTCGCTATTTAACCATATTTAATGTGTGTTTTGGGTGTGTTTTTAATCAACTAAACTTTACAGCACTGCACAGAAACCTCTGCCGCCAACTAGTGTGTTGGAGGTGTAACTGCAGAGTGACACAGACACGCCACCGGACAAGTAGTAGTGCGTAGGGTCTGCGCACAACTATATATCCCGCTTAACGTGTTAACCACCGTATCATGCAGTTATGCTAACCATACACTTTAACATTAATTTACACACGGTAACGTTGACTCCAGTTAACACCACACTAATGTTACAATAACGTTACTCCTCTTACATGTAACGTAGACATGTATGCAATTAGCTAACGTTAATACTGTGACTTTAATACTTACCTCTAAAGTTTACCTTGAATTATTAGCGATTAGCAAGGCAAGCCAGGTACAGCAGTCAGTTTGCCAGTGTAGGTGCGCGTAGTGTCCTCTTCACTCTTCCACAGCCCCGCCCCCTCACCCACAAATTTGCATATATTTGCATGTCTGACAGAAATCCAAGATGGCGACGGCCAAAATGGTTTCTATAAAAGCAAAATACCACATTCTCCCACAATAAGGCAAAGTCTTTATAAATATGGTCAATGACAAATCTGCTGAAGTTTTTCCAAAATGTTCTGGTGTGTAAGCAAAAGAGGTGCAAAACAGTTTCTGGGTGGTCTTCACAAAAAGAACAGTTTGTATTGATGTCTCTTTTAAATTTAACCATGTAATGATTAGCAGGCTAATATCTGTGAATTATTCTGAACGACACTTCTTTCACCTTGTTTACTATCAGGTATCTGTGAGGAATCCTCCAAACTTTTTTCCAGTCAATGTTGTTTACAAATCAGTTCCAGTAAAACACGACATTTGGAATAGATACAATTTCTTTCTGAAACAAGGCACGAATATTCTTATTATTTCGAGGAAGTTTAGAAAAACAGATTTTCACGAATATTCTTATTATTTCGAGGAAGTTTAGAAAAACAGATTTTTCCAACAGGTGATTCAGCCGCAGCGGGGAGGGAGACAGAAGTGGGTGGAGGTGATTCAGCCGCAGCGGGGAGGGAGACAGAAGTGGGTGGAGGTCTGCCAGTATTTCTAAAAAGGATTATTGAGCCTGATGGAATGGCGTCAAATACAATAGCAAATTCTTGTGGCGTAACTGGAATATTATATGTTGATAGAAACTCTCTATAAGAGAAAAGTTGCCCCTCTCCGTTGAATAGCTGGCCCACCACAGAATCTGATTCTGTACCCAACTCTCAAAAAAGAGTGACAGAATCTGATTCTGTACCCAACTCTCAAAAAAGAGTGACTTGTTTTTATATAAAATATCTCTGTTACTCCAAATTAGATACCTGTGAGGTGAAAAATTGTGCTTATAAATGAGAGACCATGCTAAAAGGACCTGCTTATGGAAAGTGGACAGTTTTACAGGGAGTTTGTCCACATTGTAATTGCAGTTCAAAATAAAGCTCAGACCACCAAACCAATGGGTGACGTCACGGTGGCTACGTCCATTATTTCATTATTTTGACAGTCTATGGGACTGAGCTACTGCCACCCCTCTTCAGCAGGGCAAGGAGTCTCTTCTGTCAGGCTGGTGGTGTGACCAAAAGTTCAGTTACAGAAAATTATGTTCATTTAACAGCTTAAAACACAGCATAAAACAAATAAACACTGACAGTTAATGTTAATTGCCATCTTTATGAAGTGTACAAGACAACAAACTGTTGAGCAGGATGTTTGTGTTCAAAGCTGTATTTCCCTTTATTTTGTAATCTGTGTTATTACAGATGTTTGTGTGATTTGAATGTTGGTGAATTTGAATTTTCTTAATTGCGGAACAGAAACATTTTCGGGTTTCACTTCAGCTCTCTAGTCTAGTTTGTGCCTTTCCTGCATCAATTTATGGTGTAAAAATAAAATAATATGATAAAATAAATATTTTTATTCGGGGAGACAGATGCACATGTTCTAAATATTGAGGGAGACAAAAAATACAGTACAACCACTGACCTGTAGTACATGTGAAGGTAACGGCAGGGGGCAGCAAAGAGGCCCAGCAGTCTGTAGTCTGCCGTAGCGACACTGACAGAAGAAGAAGAAGAAGAAGCGTCGTCAGTCGTCATTGTTTTGGTCGACTGGTTTTTCTGCAGACTGAATGAAGAGAAAACATTTTGAACTGGGCGATACATCTGCTGGAGCTTGTATTGGTTGAATAACGAGGTAAGTTAAGTAGACAGCCGCAGAAACCTTTAGCTGAACGTTAAGATGCTCGCGCTGAAACACGTCTACTGTGTTATCATATAGTTTTTATTGGAAAATGTTGTTTCCTGCAGCTTTGACCATCGATAGGGTCAGTAACGTCAGACATACTGTGGCTCGTCCATCTGTTTTGAATTGGTGAAGTCGTCTGAAATATAATCTAACAATGCTGTTGATATATGCTTGTAAAGTTGTAATGACGTCGTTACAACTCTTTCAATCAAATTACTGCAGGATTTTGAAAAAGAAGGTGTGGCAGTCAGTAGAGGAGATTGAAAGGTTGATAAGGCAGTAATTCATTTTCTCATTGAAATAGCTTTTGTTTATTTGTGCCGAATTTAAGATGGCATCGCAGAGGTACGTAAACATTTAATAAATTATTTTATCGGCATACATGTGTTTGCTGGGAAGCATGTCAACATAATTAACCAGATGTTTTAGTCGAATTTGGTGTGACCTTATGAGAGTGCAGCGTCGGGACAAGAAGATATGTGTCATTTAAATTGTGGTGACATGCTATTCTAACCATATACACACATGTATGATTTTTATTAAAACTGTAAAATAAAATAAAATTGTAACTTCATATTATTGAGCGCTGCTTTTATTTTGAAAAGCGAGAAGTAGGGGAGCCTTTGCCCGGACATGTCCAGCTGTACAAAACAGCCTGTGAATGTTTTAAAGCAAACAGCAGCTAAACACTGCAAGAACATTGTATTATTGCTTAATTATACTAACAGTTAAAAACTGACAAATACAGACTGCTATGTAAATTCCAATAAGACAGTGCTGTGTGACCAGCATCAGGAGGTGAGCATAAAAGGCAGAAACTACAAATGTGCTTCCTAATGTAATGTTTAGTTTTTTTAATTTAAATAAATGTGGACGATTCAGGGTAGTCTCCATGCATTAAGAAGTGATATAACTGCATTTAATAATAATAATACTAATATTAATAATGATAATAACAAACTTCATTTTTATAGTAAGTAAGTAAGTAAATTTATTTATATAGCACTTCTCACAGAGAGGACTCACAAAATGCTTCACAAGTTAAAATACAAAAAAATACAATAACAGAAACAATGCAAAAACACAAAAACAATAAAAAATAAAGTGCAGCGAAATACAGAGATGATACAATGGGCTATTACTGGAACGCATGCCTAAACAGATGTGTTTTTAACTGCCTTTTAAAAATGTCCACGGAAGAGGCCGGTCTCAGCTCATGAGGTAGTGCATTCCACCATTTAGGTACAACAGCCTTAAAGGCTCTGTCATCTTTGGTCTTCAATTTTGTGTGAGGGACAGTAAGCAGATGGCCTTCAGCGGACCGCAGTGACCTGACAGGACAGTGAAAGGACACTAGATCCGTCAAGTATGCAGGTACTTGACCATGGAGGGCTCTGTAAGTGATGGTTCAAATCTTGTACTGGATCCTGAAATTAACAGGGAGCCAGTGCAGGGATGCCAGGACTGGAGTGATGTGAGTGAACTAGGACTGGAGTGATGTGAGTGAACTTATGAGATCTGGACAGAAGCCTGGCGGCAGCGTTCTGGACTTGTTGGAGGCGGTCTAATGAAGTTTTATTGACACAGGTGAAGAGAGAATTACAGTAATCTAGACGTGAGACGAAGGTGAGCACCTTTCAAAACACAGTTACAAAGTACTGTACATTAAAACTAAACACATTTAGAACACAAGAAGAATAAAACAAATAACATGTCATAAAAAGATGGGAGGACAAAACTAAATTCAAGATAATAAATGGGAAATAACATTGATCAATATGATAGCAGGATAGTCAGGATATGCTTTCCGATAGAAGTATGTCATTAGGAGAGACTTAAAGGAAGCCAGTGACTCAGACAGCCTTATATCCTCGGGAAGGTCGTTCCAGGGTCTCGGGGCCCTGATGGCAAAAGCTCTGTCCCCTTTAGTTTTCAGTCTAGACTCTGGAACAAGCAGAACACCTCTGCTCGAGGATCTCAAACTACACAGAGGTTCATAACAGGTCTGAAATGTAATCTGGAGCCAGGCCATGAAGAACCTTAAAGTAATCAATAAGACTCTAAAGTCAATCTTATAACAAACAGGGAGCCGATGTAAAGGGGCCAAAACTGGTGTGATGTGGTCGTGTGTCTTGGTTTTAGGTTTACGTTGGTTTACTCTGCATTATAGTTTATTTTAAATGTGGTTAAATCAAGAATTTAGCAGAGGTACTCTTAGTGGAGCTGCAAATAGGGTTCTACTTAAAATGTGAAAGAAAATAATACTAAATAATTACATTGTCATCTCTAAAATTCCCCTCATTTTTGTGCATCTAACATATCTGAATGTTGAGAATGTTACCAGGAGAGCTGTAATAATTAATCAGTTGTCAACTATTAAATTAATCGCCAACTTATATAAATGATAATCAGTCGTTTGGTTTGAGTCTTTTTTTAAAGGAAAAAAGTCAAAATTATCTGATTCCAGCATCTTAAATGTAAATATGTTCTGGTTTCTTAACTCCTCAATGAGAGTCATCTTTGGGTTGTGGATAAAATGAGACATTTAAAGACGTCCTCCTGGGCTTTTGGAAACACTGATCAACATATTTTACCATTTTCAGACGTTTTATAGACCAAACAACTGCTCAATTAATCATGAAAGTAATTGATAGATTTATCAACAAAGAAAATGATTGTTGGTTGCAGCCCTAATTAACAAAGAAAAAGGATGGTATGTGATCACAACTCTAAGGTGTTGTCTTTGGGGTGTGCATAGATTTCCATCTCAGAATGGACTTACTATTGTTTGGTTTGAAAAAAATCCCTGACCAGTGATGTAGAGTATACAGTAAAGTGTATGCATGTGTGTATGTTCTAGATCAGTCACCATGACAACCAAGCGCGGACTGATAACTGATTCATTCAAGGTGATGAAGAGAACAAGGAGGGGGATGAAACGAGCGAAGACACCTTCTTCTCCTCCTCCGCCACAGAAAGGTGAAGAGCAGCATGGTGTTTCTATAGAGGTCATGTTTGGCTACTGTAGCTGTGCTCTGTGTTGTATCTAATCTCTCCTCAGTGATACAAACTGACTCTGTATTTGCAATATCACTTTGAAAAACAGTCAACGAAATCCAAATATCAATCAGCATCTACAGACTGTGAAAAACGCTGAAATATTTTTGTGTTACTGTCAGCTCTGGGTAGCTTTTTAAAGGTCTTTCTCTATTGATATATACATACATGTGCTCTGTAAAATTCAGTGTCACAGTAACAGTATATGGAAATGCATTATGCAGTGTTTACTTACTTTAGAGTTCACTGAAAATGATCGGTCATTGTTATTTGTTTTTTTTAGTTTTTGTTGTTTTATTTAGTTCTCTCTAAATTTTCTTTCTCAAGCAGAGGCTGAAACTAAAACGATCCGGGAGGAGGAACTGGAGACGCTCAGACATTTTGATCTGGACTGGAGATTTGGGCCTTGCACAGGTAACATACCATACATACACATGTACACTAGTAACTAACGAACCGATAGAGTGATCACAAACTCTGTAGTTCTCCTCAGTCCTATGAAGCTTTTTAGCCAGTTTTAGCTCTTTGCTTTGGTTTTACCGCCTACAGCTTTACTGTCTGGTTCAGTCTTACTGCTGTGGTTTAGGCTTAGTAGATCTGCCGGACAATATGTCCATGTTTTACTACAATCTGTCCTGCACTGTCATCTGGAGGCACAAAGCTGTATTGCTGCTGGGTTTTTTTTCATTGTTTTGGGCTCTGCTCTTTTTGGGAAAGGTAAAGTTATAGTGGTGCAGAAACAGCTTTTAATCACACAGAACACTGAATCATTTATCACATCATCTATCTGTCTCCAGGTATCAGCAGGTTACAGAGATGGGAGAGAGCAAAGCTTCATGGTCTGAGCCCACCTGAGGAGATCAGAGACCTGCTGCTGCAAACACACACTGACCCCGAGTACAGCCGGAGGTAACACACACACTCACGCATATCTCACCCACCAGACTCCATTTAAATAAATAGTAATTTTAGCGTGTATAGAGCCAGCATATATTTACATCCAACTGGGTGAATTAAGGGTTTTTTTTTCAACCAAACTAGAGTTGCTGATTGTTGGAACAGTGGAAAGATGAACCAAGACCTTTTTTCCAGTTTTATTTTGTTTCAGCCGACTTTGAATGAAGTGTGTTTTACAATGATAAATTACTGTTAATTCAAATGTAATCAGGTGGCTTTGGCGACAGCAGTTTCATATACCAAGGTTAGCCTTTAACATCTACACAAAAGCATGTTACTGGTAGAAATCAGGTTATGGCCGTCTAATGTCTCCTTTCATCCTAGATGTAATTACTTTGAGGAACTCAGCTTCCATAATTCAGCGTGATTACAGGAACCGGATTTCTTATCTACCTGCCGTTTAATAAATCACCTCAGTGCACCTTGCATGTTAATAACACTGTTTTGTCCCATATTGTGCACCATAACAACAATATGATAACATCATTGAGCTTATCAGAAATGTTACTGAACAGTATGATGTGTTGTGACCCTGGAAGTCAAATTAATGTAGCACACTTGTTTTCAATGTAACAGAATATTAATGGCCTAATTCATAAGCTAAGATACATGGTGGTGATACATGCATAAATACAGGTTGCCAATCATTCACTATATCACTTACTCTCAGTAACATCACTATGACATGGAGACTTTATCATGGTGTGAAAAAAACACTTACTTAACGCTGAGTATTAAAAAATCTATGCTTTACAGTACTCACCAAAATGTGTCCATAGTGCTGAGCATAAAACACGAAATACCTACTTGAATTCATATGGTTAGAGATTCATGGTTAATTATTATGATTCATTATTATCTGCAGGCAAAGTTCATGTTCTGCTGAAAAATGTGTAACTATATTCAGCCCTATCTCTTGGAGATACATTAATAAAGTCCATCTTAATTTGTAGGTAATGATGATGATAATGTTTCTTTGTCTTTCAGCCTGTGGAGCGAATACCCTTTGTGAGGAAGACATCGTAAGACACAGAAGAATGACAGAGCATCCAGTTGTGTGTTTTTTCCTTGCAGTTGCACCACACTGCTTCTGCACAGTCTACTACATTTTTAATAAAAAAGAAGTTTGCTAATTTTACTTCTTCTGTCATCTTCTGATGTATAATGAAGGGAGGGGGGGTTACCTCACGGTTAACACTGTGGAACGAAAATGGTGAAGGAGATATAAATGACAAAGAGTTACACAGTCACATAATTTGCTACCCTCTGGTATCTCCCATGTGGTCTGAACGCTGACATACATTTGCCTCTGTCTTTTTATAACTGACCTAACTTAGCACAGTCTCTCTGTTTTTACTCTTCACAAGATTGAGAATGAGTGAATAAATGAGTTCCACAATGATACCAAAACATGGGCACATTGGAGAGAGTTCAGCATTTGTGAAAGGTCTGTGTTAGCAGATAAAGTGATAGATGTGAACTTGGAATTGGAACAAATAAATAGCGATAATACACATACATGATAATAAAAAAAAGAGTATACGAAAATTAATTTATGGTCTTATATCACGATATTAGACCACAAAATCTGCTGGAAACCTCATATGTGTGCAAAGTTGAAAAAGAGTTGGGAAAAACTAGCCACATGCTAAATCATAAAGCGTTACACACTATTGTTCACGTGTTTACATATTTGATTTACTGTGTGGAGGTGTGGGAGACCATGTACAAAATAACATGACAGTCATTCATACTACAAAAGAGAGCCATATGGATTGTAAACACTGTAGGATATTGTGACCACACTAACACACTCTTTTTAGAGTCATATCCTCTGAAGTTCATGAATCATGTAGAATTTAAAACAGCAAATGTGTAAAGCAAAAAGTAATTCATTTTAAGTAACATACAAAAAATGTTTTCAGACAGCAAAGGGGGTTATAATTTAAGAAAGGATTATTACAAAAAAAAACGTGTTCATACTGCTGCGAACAGAATGTGTATTTCATTAAGTAGTAGTTAGCTTTTTTCCTACATGTAAATCCAATCAAATTTGAAAAAACATGTACATAACTACTTTTAAAATGTTCTTTTTTCTTATACTGTATATCCATTGTGAATGGAGTTGAAAGAAAAAAGTGTACTTAAGTGAAAAAAATAGACAAGTTATTTTCAAGTTATTCTGAAAATACTGATTGTGGAGGTTTCTGCAGCCTTGATTTAAAAAATACAAACCCACAACAGTTTTTTTGACAGATGGACACCAGGAGGAAAAGGAAGGCTGCCAGATACGCTTTAAACATATGTCCCGCCTCCGGCGCTGTTTGATTGGTCCACAGTGTTGTCAAAAACTCAGAGCTCAAAGCTGATTGGTTCGAATGTCGATCCGTTGAGCGACAGCAGACGCACCGCCCGTTGATTGACCCGAGAGCTTGGGAAGGAGGGAGCTTCTGTGGTAAGGCTTCTAGTGGGCGGGATTTCAGAGGATTCTGAACGCTGATTCGTTAGTATGTTGCATCAGTCTGATTCCCGGGCCTCTCATTGGATCATTTTTATCTCCGTTTGGTTTCTGCATTGACAAACACCGTTAATCACGCTCATTACTGGGCAGCACGTCAAGGTAGAGAGGATTAGCCATCATAATATGGGAAGTCAAAGGACGTCTTTTCAAAATAAAAGTATAAAATCTGTTAGCGTTGGAATTAATTTAGCTTTCAGTCATGTTTTGGTCGCATAATACTTTATGATTGTTTTCAAAATTTTGAGTTAATCATTTTCATGGACTGGGCATTTAGATTATATCAAGGTACGTAATATTTATTAAGCATAAGTGTTTACTTTGAAGGTTGAGACCGGAAGTTGCTTTTTGTGAGTGGCTAGCTTGATTTTATTGGACATTGTAGCGTGTAGGCTGAGTATTAGTGACCCACAGACACTCCTGCAGCCAGGACAAGGAGTAATAATACCACACTGTCTGTACAAACTTGACTTAATATATTTAGAGAATAATTCGCCTTAAATAAGCCTTATTTTTTTCCTTAAAAAACAACATTTTTACCACTCGGGAACCGGGTACTCTTTCAATAGAAATATCGTTCTGATGATTTTTCACTCATGAGCGGCTGTCACAATATAACTAGCTAGATAGCCTGTTGTGAAAACTATCATTCAAAGTATATTTTGCTGTTTTTTTCCGTCGCTGTGGGGAATTTAATCCAAAACCCATGGTGCTGTGATATACACTGTCTTACTGGAACTGTAGGGATAGTGGACAGACGCCACACTCTGGTAAGCAACCTGTTCATCTCCGGAGGATTAACGTTATATCAGCGCTAGCTGCCTAGCTAGCTAACGTTAGTCACCTACAGAGATGTAGCCCATTAGCTATCTGCTAGCTTGTGGCTCGAAGCCTTTAGCTTGTTACAGTTTTTCACCTGTCATTTGACATACGGCTCATGGTATCAGCGTGTAACCAGTTAATTATGCAGACATGTCAAATTGCTGGTAACCCTCACCAGTCGTGAGCTACATGTCTGAGCATTTGCCGTCATGTCATCCATATTAACGTTACCCAGAATTTAGGCGAGGCTCCTCGTAATAACAGCGAGAAAGTGTCAGTGTTAACCCTTCATATTTGGTGTATAACGTTAAGCAAAAGACCGGAAGTGTCATCATTATTACCGTTTCGTCGGTAGCCGATTTATTAGCATGATGTTAATGTTTGGCTCCTGTGCTGAATGCAGAGGCAGTCGCTGGTATTTTGCAGATGCAGAAATTGGCCTAAGTGATGTAAAGGCGATGCTCCCGAGTTAATTATTCTAAACACAGGCCCTCTTCTGACAGCCTGACTGGCCTTTACCAGTCACTGAGAATAAAGTCTTGTGATAAATCCAGCACAGATCATCTAACGCTACCATAAAGCATGTTCCAGTAAATGATGTTAAAAGTTTGTAATTATTTCAAGCTGCTTGCTTACACACACCATAGTGGTGGAATGGGAATAACAGGCAAATGATTTCTTATTGTTATCATGTAATTTAAATGGGTGAAAACTAGCCTGCTGTTGAATTGGCATGGCCCCTACCTGCTTGTTAAAGGCCTTAAATCTTGTAAAAACGTATACAATAAAGCCCTCCCGAGCAGCACAACCCCCAAATACTCAGAAATAAATCCTGTCCCATTTGATGCAACACAGGGAGATGTTTTTTTTTCTTTTTCAGAGCCAGCTCACACCCTATGGATAGTAACTCATGTCTCTTGGGCCTGTTTGCCTCTACGGGTTCCAGTTTGTGTGGTTGCTTGGCTATCCAGTACATTTGATTCCCCAGCCAACTCATGCTGTAACAGTGTGTAGCAGGGGTGGAAAACACTGATAATAGTGTTGTCTTTTTTATTGAAAACCAGTTGAGCTCCAGTCAGGGTGCTCTATCTCTGATGCAATTTTAACAAAAAAAAAAAAGCTATACAACGTATCATGGAAATAGTAAGATCTGAAAAATGCTGAATGTATTTTCAATGTATTTTTTATCAGAGCCATAATAGTAGAATAGGCTAGGGCGGTACCTTCATATCCTCCTGACATTTAACCGGGGTATACAATATGATGGTCTTTGTGTAACCTCCACCCCCTTTTTTGTCTTTTCATTGTGCCAATAATCACCACCTCCGGTTTACTTGAAGATAACCTTTTAACTCACTAAGTTAGATGTGAAAATATGCTGGCTCTACACTGTTTTCCCCTGCTCTCTGTCCTCTGTTGCTGGCCAGCTTGTTGCTGGCCTGCTGTTACAGTAACATCATCCCCACCAGTCGCAGTTATCATCCTTCTCCCCAGACTGACCTCTGGAGGAGCGTGTTGTGCTCTACAGAACTCATTACAGCATCTCTGTATCACTTTAATAGAAGGAGTCAGTATTTTTGATGAACTGGTATAACGCAATACCTTGATACCACCCAAGCCTAGTAAAGGATGATTGTACTACAATACTACTAACATTTTGAATCAAACTGCTTTTCTCACAGTTCATAGCTCCCTCTGTAAGTTAGTAAAATAGGCATTGACAACTGATATTTTTATATCGAAGAAGCTATCTGTTGATATTCACATTTCCTTGTGTTCTTTCTTCTCTTCTCGCCATAGTGATGGATAATGCTCATACTAAGACGGTGGAGGAGGTTTTGGGCTTCTTCAGTGTAAATGAGTCTACAGGTCTGAGCTGTGAGCAGCTGAAGAAGAACAGGGAGAGATGGGGACCCAACGGTACTCATGGAAATAGCTTCTTTTTTTCATTAAACACTAATTACATTTCTTCTAAACAAACTGACAATTTCACTGTAGTCTCAGGAGAGTAAATCTCTGTGATGATGATGATGATGATGAAATTACTATAGCTCGTACTACTACTGCCACTCACAAAAATAATAGCCATCGTTGTTATAAAAAACATATACAAAAAATCATCAGGCTTCCAATGTGCAGCAGTCGTATTGATTAAAATGTTCAGTAAATGTGTACATAGATACACACTTACCCTGCAGTGTTGTGAGTCACGTCATATCCAATATATATCCTGTTTTCAGTAGAAGGAGCACTTTATATCTGCATCATGTTCAAGTCTGAGCAAGCACAATATCAATCTAGTCCTGCTGCTGGAAAAAAAAGAAAATTATATGCACCAAGCACTTTGGGAAGGAAAATAACTGATTACTTTTCCGCAATATAATTTATTAAACAAAGTACCAGTGGTGGTGATGTCATTTGTTCTTTTTCTCCATCCTCTCTGCTTTCTCTCTGCCTTTAACTCTTTCTGTACTTACAGAATTGCCAGCAGAAGAAGGTGAGCTATCTGTTTTATTATCCCCTTTATTGTTACTCTTTCTTTTTCTTTCTTCCATCGTCACATTAACTAATTTACATCAAAGTCTGTCTGTGTTTCTTTTTGCTGCTGCTCATTGTGTTCCTCTGTTTCCTCATACAGGGAAGTCACTCTGGGAGCTGGTCCTGGAACAGTTTGAGGATCTGCTGGTGCGAATCTTGCTGCTGGCTGCGTGCATCTCCTTTGTAAGAAAACACAACTGTCTGCACAGCACACAAGCAAACACATACACACTCAAATTCACATAATCAAGTAGTGATGACGATGGAGTTTGTATTAGTTTAACCCTGCTAGATGTACATACAAATGAAATGAGTTTTAATAACACAGATCTACACTGAACACAAACATTCACCTTTCTCTTGGTTTTGTCTTCTGTCTCATAGACCCTGGCTTGGTTTGAAGAAGGGGAGGGGACAATCACAGCCTTTGTTGAACCCTTCGTCATCCTCCTCATTCTCATCGCCAATGCTATTGTAGGAGTATGGCAGGTAAACAGTGTTTGCAGGTTTTTACGGACTGGCAATATCATCATATCAAGGCTGTTTCTTAGACTATTAAGTAACTATAGCGTGAAATGCAACATTTAGCATTATTCGGTGGATTTTGGCAGGTGGACGGGCGGGGAGCTCCGGGATTTAGCAGCAGGGGGGCGCCTTAACGCCATTCATCTGCACACACTCCCCACACTGCTGTAACACAGGCCTAATTGAAAATTGGCAAAATATCCCTTCAACTGCACAAGACTCGAGGAAAGTTGCCAGTCATGAGAGACTTGCCGTCAGTCCAAAACTGAGGTGCTACACTCAGTTGCCAGTTTAGTAGGTACACTTAGCTAAAAGTAATGCAGTTGTGCAAAACATCTTTCCTTCAAGTTCAGTTTACATTTTGTCCACCTCATTTATTTAATTGACAGTGGGCTGAATAACAGAAACACAAGTCCTTAGATTCGTTTCAGAGGCACTGACTACATGTGGGTTAACGGTGTATTTCATCTTTTGTTGTTTGTTTCTTTTTTGATGTAATGTGTCTAGGTCTGTTGACCTAGTTTGGGTTTTAACAAAGACCAGTCAGGGCAACCACGGGCTTTTAAAGCCTTTTGGATGTGCCTCTGTTTCCTGGGTTTAGCTTCTATGCTCAGTGGTGTGTTGTTCGGATTATAACATTTATATGCTCACATGGATGGTAAGAATCAAACAGAATTAACGGGTGTGTGTACGTGGGGTTTCTGAGCTGTTCATGAACCAGTCCCCACTTTTAAATCACTGCTGAAATTATCCATATCACAAACAGAGAACTACCCAGCTTAGCAAGACCTCATGTTCTATCATACCTGTAGCTTCCTGTCTCTCCTTCCCTGCTGTCTTTGTCTTCACATGAGGGCAACCATGCTCGAAGGGATTTTTCACATTAACAATCGTTGCTTCCATATCAACAATTGAAATAAACTCATAGAACCTTTCTATGGCGCTGTGTCCTCCAGGAGCGTAATGCAGAGAATGCCATTGAGGCTCTGAAGGAGTACGAGCCAGAGATGGGCAAGGTGTACCGACAGGACAAGAAGAGCGTCCAGAGAGTCAGAGCCCGAGACATCGTTCCTGGAGACATTGTGGAAGTCGCAGGTGAGTAGTGGCAAATTCTCTTCACCCTCTCAAGTAAAATTCAATTCATTAAATGTCTCTTGAGTGTCAAATAGTCAGCCAATAGTTGGTTTTCTCCTTTAAGACGTAAAATTGATTTATGTATTCTTTAGACCTGAAGAAGAGCTGTACATGCAGCATGTCATAGGTAGTGTGCAGACTCTGTTTTTTTCCATCCCTCTGTCCTGCATCTAGTAATTATTATCTTGATGTGTGCGCTTTTGTGAACTTTTTTGCATGGTTTGTTTGCTTTCCTACCATGAACGAACCGCACGTGAGTCAACTTGGAAGTGGACAGAGACCCACTTTTTCAGGCAGTCTTGGTTTGGTTGTTTCAGCCACACAAGTGTTCCACTGACAGCTTTTACACCAGCAAAAACAAACCATACTAACCAGGCAAAAGGACCTGAGTTCGTTTTAACCAAGCTAAACAGATTAGGTGTAAAAGCTCCCTTAAAAGGTTTAGAAAAAGTGCTGTATGCAGTAATGTCAGCGATAATCTGTGGGCTACAAGATGTGATACACTTACGAATTTAAAGTGGGATTGTGCTGTAGGAGGTTGTTTCAGTCAGCAGTTTCACTGGTTAATCCATCTATCCATTTCGTGGCACTTCTCTGGGTCCAGGTTGCATTAATTGAATTAACTTTTATTAGAAATAATAGTTATATACTGCCTAGAAGTACTGAATAAAAAGTGATATAAAGAATAGTTCTAGGCCATATCGTCCCACCCCATTCGTATATTTGATGGTATAGTTGTAAAATGTGTTAAACTGCATTCTATGTGGTATTAAAAGGTCTTTAAAAGTCTTAAATTTAACTTGACTCCTGCACAAAGGTGTCATTAGTATTCAAAAAGGTAACGCCATCAGAAGGCAGCAAACAAGAATATGAATGGGAGCCATCAATAACCTAAAACAGAAGCCCTAACGTGTTTTTACACACTCACTTGATATGCTGTTTTAACAGTGTATCTGTAGTACTGCAGTGAGCTTGGAAAGACCTTTGTATTCCAGCACAATGCATTTACACTGGATTGTTGTTTAGACATGGTTGAAATAACACTGCGGCGTCTTTGTTTAGTCATTCCTGGCAAACATCTTAATCTCTGCCCTTTCCTCCGGCTGTTATCGTCATGGAAACCCAGTGAGAGGCACACACGGCCTTCATGGAAAATATTTGATTGGAGTGTATATCAGCGCAGCAGTCTCAGAAGGTTTTGCTGTATGGATTCATGAATGCTGAAATGAAATGAAGGGTCTGAATTAATCATTTGTATCTCTTTTGAGCAGTATGTTAATGATATACGGGACATCTAAGCTAATGGCCTCGTGTTTAAACCTTTTTCATCCACTTGGAGTGCTTTTTGAGTGCCGCCATTTTTTATCAAGTGTTTTAGAGTGTTAGAGTGCATGTAGAGTTTTTAGGTGCTTGTGAATGCCGGTGTTAGTATTCATTGCTCTGGCTTGTTTGGGAGGTTGTGATGGTTGTTTAGCAACTGATTTGTCACCAATGTGACCAGACATACAAAAGGAGGTGGAAAATCTAAACGGGTCAACAGCATTGTTTTCAACATCGGGCGGTTGTGGCTCAGAGGTAGAGTGGGTTGTCGTATGAATGAGTGTGTGAATGGGAGAATGTGACTCGAAGTGTAAAAAGCTCTTTGAGTGGTCCGAAGGCTAAAAAAGGAGCTACACAAGCGCAGGGTTAAAGGCATGTGCAGACGAAACATTTCTGGGGATCCCTGAGAGAAATTGCCCACTGGGGAGTACCCGCTAGAACCACATACCTTAAAGGGCTGTTTTTCTGTTTGCATTTGCACTGCCAGAAAGAACACTGAAGCGATATACTGTAAGCCAACCGATGGTTGGATAGCAATGTCACTTCCGCATAGACTAGTCAAGATTTTGTATTTCCACCGTCACATATAGACTCAGTAAAGTCTGGACTTCATTGCAAGTTCATTTGTCTGTTTTCTTGCATTTTTTTTCTGATACAAGCTGTTTGTGTTTTGTGTTGTCTTTTGTTTACACGGTTAACAGTTTTTCTTAAGAATGGCAGTTGCAGTTGCTGGATTGGTTGTCCCTCAAAATGTGTGTTCCAAGAATCCACAATCATTCCTAGTCCTTGCAGTGCAGACAGAACATAAAGGGGTATCCTTAGAACAATGAAAAAGCCTAGGGGAAAAGAAAATTTAAATTAAGATCTATTCTTTGACCAGGCTTTTTCCTCCTAGACACAACAGAGCTCAATATAACGTTAATATGAGATTTGGAGACCATTTTCTCATACCTCTTAAGCCCAGTTCAGACCAAAGATTCACAACAAGACGAGTTGAAACATGCAACTACTTGCAACACGCCATTCAGAAATGTACTAAAATCCTGACGGTTCATGCTGATGCAACTTGATGAGACGGTGTATCATCTCTATGCAACAACTCTTTACTTCAGTTCTGATTTCCAGCTTTTCGGGTTTATTTTGTGGCTGAATTTAATTTGTAGCTTCTTAAAATATGAATGAGGATAGTGATAGGGAGACACTGGCTACAGCTGCATTTATAGTAAAAACATAAAATGAGCATGAGATGGACTATATTCATAATAAATATGCCACAATAATATTAAAAACTGGAGCACCTTCCACAGCAAGCAAACCAACCTCTGTTTGTATTTTGCCTTGACCAGCGGACTTCACGACAAGCCAACTGGCTGTAGAAACAGGTGACGAGCTTTACATTCTGCCAGCTGAGTTGCAGGTGACACCATCAGCCGGCTTGAGTCGAGCTCAGACTGACCACTTCACACTGTTGGGACGTTTCTCTGCACGTTCTAGAACGGTTTCGTCTTGTCTTCGTCTCATCATTGGTCTGAACTGGGCTTTAAATTCAGCTCCAGAGAAATAGCATTTTGCATGTCTCAGCCTGACCCTAATTTAAGATCTTAAAATGCTCTTTTTCTTTTCTCATTGCGGTCATTTAAATTTGTCTCAATTTATCAGCTCTTGAGATAACCATAAAATCCAAAAGAAAACTTCACTGGCTCATGAATGAGTCTGCACAATTTCAGAAAATTGTCTCAGTGATCAAATTCAAATCTCAGCTTTCTGTTCTCGGAGTTGAGAAACCTCTGAGAAGAAACAAGTTACAAGTCACGCTGATTCATTCTGTCACTTCTTAATTTTCATAAGAGGGAGTTTATAAGGAACAAATCACAATTTAGTAATCTCCGAATAAGACGCTAATTTATTTCTGATGTGACAAAGAAAAGATTGCTGTGAGGTTGGAAATGAACCATTTTGTCCACCTGCCACTCTGGCTGGTGGATTTCAACATCTACCAGCCACTTAATAGACAATAATTGTTTTTTGGCTCTTGAGTGAAGCAAATCTAGCAGCCACTTGCATAGTTTATCAGCATTTGGCTGGTGGCTCGTGCTAATTTCCAGCCCTGGTTGCGAGCAGCAAAGTTTCTCAGTCCGAGAACGCTTCAAGTGCTTCTGAGCATTTTTCAAGATCTGTCGGTGCACTTCTCTTGTCAAAGTTGGCAGTCGGACAGATGTGACCAGATGTGACCCTGTCCTATGAGTCCACTTCTTTTTGCACATTTTACAGCTGAATGGATTCACATAAAAAAAATGTTTTGTGTTTGAATAAACACATTGAGATCAGTTGTATACACAGTTAAAACCAGTCCAGCTGTGTCGTATGAACACTGCCAGTTGTAGTAACAGTCTGCACACACACACATTTCATCTTGACCCAGTAAGAAAACTGTTGAATCCTCCAGATACCCACTGCTATTTCAGGCTGCTCGGAGAGAGGAAGCAGGGTTAGGAGTGTGTGTGTATGTGTGTGTGTGTGTGAGATCCAGTGCCCTTCTGTCTGTAGTAAAAGTATTCGACTTCCAGAGCATGGGAACACAGTGACACTAATCAGAGCTGGAACAACAGGACGGAGCTGGAGGCTGTGTTTAATGTGGCTCGTGCTTTTATTATCTTTCCGACGTTTCAGGCCAAACATAACACAGTGACCAATATGACTGTTTGGGTACAGCCGCACATTTTTGGAATTAAGCTACCAGTAGTCTGTGTTAGTAATTTCGTCTGGTTTTAAAGTACATGTATCCATCATTATTACAAAAAAAGCAAATTGATGTAATCACTGTTTTATAGTTGTATTCTTGTCAACTAAATGGTTACTGTGCAGACCAGCAGATTTGAATGGTATAACCTTAATGTGTGTATCAGTTGTAATGAGTTCTTTCTAAAAAAACACCTACCTGTTGAGGTCGTCTAGTTGCAGACCTTTGAATTTCAAGTGAACCATTTCAAATGATTATCATTTTTGAGTGCTCACATTAAATTATTATCAAGCACTCGCAAAAGAGCAGGGTCAGTGTTAGCTTATCTTTCTGCACTCCACAGACTGTAGAGATTAGCCTACATAGCACGTTAGCATTGTCAGAAATATTTATTTATCTATACATACCAGTTTTTAATGTTTATATATTTATATTAAGGGTTTCAGTGCTCATTTTCCGCAGTACTGATGCAACAGCTCGGTCTCTTATTGTTAATGTTTAATACAGTCTTTCTGCTGTTCTCTGCTACTAACCAAGAAAAGAAAAGTCCTAGTTGTCATGTTATACCCTTGTTATGTTTATCTTTTAATAGAAAATGTAAATTGTATGCCCTCAATATGAATTGTCCCTGTTATGTAATACTTCCATCAGTTTTGTGCCTGGTTACCATTCACCTGTAACGTTAGATCGAGTGAATGAAACATTAAATGTTATCTGCAGCTGCGCAGAGCTGTCACTTTGGTGAATGGATCTCTGTAGATATTCACAGATAACAGTCACATTTGCCTGGATCCAGAACTTTGAATCCACCCACTCCACTGAATTTAAGTTGCCTGATCGTCTGGCATTGTAACACGAAACAGCGGTTTCTTGGTTGAAATAAAAAACAACCTGGGGCGCCCACTAGCTCCTGTGGTAGAGCAGGCACCCCATGCACAAAGGCTGTGTCCTTGCTGCAGCAGCCACAGATTTAATTCCAGTCCCTCCTCCTTTTCACGCTAAATCTGTCCTATCAAATAAAGGCAAATAAATCCCCCAAAATATCTTTAAAAAAGAAATTAAAAAACAACCCATGAGTGCCACAGGGGGATTAACGATTAGCCAATTAGCACGATGGGCTGGACCAACACCGCTGTCAAGCTCTTGTCAGGCAGTGCGCTGGAATGAATGGAGGGTAATAATAACAATGGCAACTGCTATAGACCAGAAAGACACTGCCATCGAGGCTGCTCTATATCAACATGTCTCTCAATATCCCCTAACATCAGTTTATTTTACTTTGCTCTGCTCCACTGTAAAAACCCCAGTAAAACCAGTATGTTGGCATGGCTAGTAGTACGTAGGTAGTATAGATAGAGTGTAGAGAGTAGATACATAGTACATGTTTTCTTTTACAAAGCAAAAACCAAAATTTTTATTTTATACATCCAAATTGAGTATTTGCCCACACCTCTGATTTTCATCAGTTCAGATAGGTCTGGTGTTGAGCTTATTGATGGTATTTTGAGATTTCTCCACTCTGGAGAAGTCAACATGGCTTAGAGTGACGGAGGATCTTAATTTTAACCGTCTTCATGTGGACCTTACTCTAAGAATTCATCCTGTCCCAGTGCCGGGAAAATGGCCCCAAAAAGTGTGCCAAACATTTATGAGACCGACACAGCTGTCACTTTCATATTACCCTGAATCACAAAAAAAGCTGTCTGTTCTATACAACAAATGACACCTTCTATCCCTAAAATAAAACATGTCAACTGTATGTTAACTTCCATTCCAATATTCTCCTGTCCAGTCCCCTCCACACTACTGACATATGACTTTATAAACGTGAAAAAGAGAACAAGCATCAAAGCTATAAATGTATAACAATCTCATCCAATGATGAGTACTTATAGGGCTCTTAATTTAATAAATGTCTTTGATTATATTTGAGACATTAATTAGTTTATATGTTTCTATATTTTTACATTAAGAAGACTACATTCTGAGGCAGGAATATCCCTGCTCTGGTAAAATGTGTCAGTGCTCTCACCAACAATTGCAAACGTTTCTTTGTCGTGGTTTGTTAGAGCTCATATTAAGTGTCAGCCTTTCTTTAGTGTCGAAAGAAAGCGAAAGGCTAATGTGTCAATGCAGCCTCTCTTTCTTCATTTCTCTCTCATTTCTCGCTGGCCCTCTCTGAGTCACTCACTTATGGAAACATTTGTAAACAGTTTATAAAAAAGGCTGTGCTCTTCCAAGAGAAGGAATGCAGACCTTTCATGTGTAGGAGTCCGTCCTTATTTGCATAAATAAGACATGATTTCAAAGGTCATAAACATATGATTTCCTCTAGAAATCTTCCTGGACACAAGTGGAAAATTTCCTTTGTATCGTTACTTCATAATATTGAAGATCTTAGCCAGAAAAGAGTGTTTATACGCACCTTTAATAAAAATGCTCTCACATCTCCCTGTACTCATGAATTACCAGTGATTTGTCTTGCTAGCAAAAAACTGTGCCAATGAAAAAAGGATTATAGCTTATGTCATGTGCAAGCCAAACAACCCTTAATATTAAGCTCTTTTATGATGGAAAGAACCATGAAACAGTCTCAGAACTTCCTCCTCCGCGTACTTGTAAAAAAAGCAAGCTAGATGAGGAACAGACAAATGCGTCAGTGTCTTGGACAACAAGGAAATGTCCATATTAAGTTGTGGTTAGGCCAATGAGATTCATGTACTGATCTTTGTCTGTATGTTTACTGTTGAGAGTGACTGTGCAAACAATTTCATCCATTTGTAATTTATTTTTGCAATTAGTGATACTCACATACAGCTTTGTGTGTCAGGGTGTGTCACAGATACAGTTTAAAGAAAACATTTTTGTCCAAAATCATTGCTGCTAACATTTCAATCGGGAGAGAATTGTTTTTTATAGTAAAAGAATATTTATTAACGTGCACATAAGAATAAAAATGTGTCTTTGTCATTTGGCCTCGTAGAGATGGTATGATTTAAGGAGGGTGATGAATCCATAGTCGAATAGGGAACCCCCCCCCCCCCCCCCACTAGACGCTGGTGGTGGTAGAGGTGGTGAAGATGAGATGAAAAGAAGATGGAGAAGTGCTGATGATCTGGATGAGTAGAGGAATGAGTCTTTGTTGAGCTTGTTCTGGACACTGGATACGATGGCTGGAGGTGAATGGGATGGAGGAGGGAGCGAAGATTCTGCATAAAATGATGGCTGACAGCAGCAGAGGAGAGAGCAGATTTAAAATTTGGCAGTGGCATCCTGATTGGCTGATAGAGATTGTGGCAAAGTTTGATTGGATAACTAGAAGAGTGAGCTCCCAGAGTCAGCTGATGAGAGGAAGTAGTGAGAGTGGGATGGAGAGAATTGTGGATGGATGAGCACAAAGGAAGTCTTCCTGGTTGAACGTAGGCTGAGCTTCATTTGTTAAAGCTCCCCTGTGGGATTTTACTTGTCCATTTTTTATTATATTCAAAGTTTATTGTCAGAGCAGCTGATAACAGATAAACTTGAGTTTTGTAGATCATAACCTTCATTTTAATTGTTTTGATAACACTATTTTTACATGTAAAAAGTTCTACAGGATCAGCAGCAGCATTTTAAAAGGAAAAGCCTCTGCCTACATTACAGTGTAATGCCTCGGCTCACTAGTGAGGTGTCACTGGGATTGGTCTATACATGTCAGTCCCACCAAGATTTCATAGGGTTTTTTCCCTGCATGATTTCCCAGCAGCTATTCTAAATAACTGAGGTGCGTGTTGTGATTTTTTTAGGTGGGTTTTTTTACAATGAGAGTGCAGGAGCAAGTAAAAATTGCAAATTCTTTTTCCGAATAATTCATTAAAATATAAATGCAACTTCCAGTGAGAATAAAACCATTCTGTTCTGAATCTGTGACATATACTGTCATCCTGATTCTTTCGGCACACGCAGTAGATTTGGATGCAACCACCTCTGTCATGGTGATTTGTCTTTTCTGTTATCAACACGTTTCAGACATTCTCCAGGTGTGTTTTGCGGTAGAAAAGTGTTTGTCAGAATGTCAGGTGTTCCACCTCAACGTTGCACACGGTGCAAAACAGTTTACCCCCACTTTTGTGCCGACCATCAGGGTATTACCATGCTCTGTGTTTAGCAGTAATTTTCTTTGGTAAGTGTGAGACGTTCATGTTGCATCTTTACAACCAGAAACAAGACAGAGGGGGTTTTTTTGCGGGGGAATGCTCTGATTGGTGAAGCTCACAGGAAACTACAATGATTGTGCCTGGCAAGTTAAGCACATTCAGGAGCAAGTTTACATCTTGCAGCTCTGACAAATGTCAGAGAAGTGAAGTGCGTTGCTTGTTTAAGCCACCGTGCTTTGATCTTAAATGGAGTGCGACTGTTTGCTTGTCGTCCACAGAGAGTACTTTTTAACCCCAGCTGGTGTGTTTAATCATGATCTTTAGATTAGCTTGTTCTTTTATGATGTGGAGGTAGAAGAGGGGAGGAAGGGAATCCAGGCAGTTTCATTCCACATAATCAACATTTAAGTCATTAAAAATATTAGTATTAAAGTATAAAAATATTAGATAATGTAAAGTGATGTAGAGTATGTCATGCTCAAGTTTTTGGTCACTACTTGGGGCTTAAACTCCACCTTTGTTCCAAGTTAGATACAGAAATGAAAAGTGAAATTAAGATTTGTCTTTTCAACACCCTGCAGTTGGTGATAAGGTCCCAGCTGACATCAGGCTGACGTCCATCCGTTCCACCACTCTGAGGGTGGACCAGTCCATTCTGACGGGGGAGTCTGTGTCGGTGCTCAAACACACAGACCCTGTACCAGACCCCCGTGCTGTCAACCAGGACAAGAAGAACATGCTCTTCTCTGTGAGTCTCAACAACCATATCTGTCTTTTCCTAATTCACATACAGTCAACGTAACACACACCACCAGGGAAAGGACCAGGGAGAATGGGACTACCAAGTGTTTAAGTTATGCCTGAATGATTTCTATTATTGTCAATATTAATGAGTCACACTGTTGCACTAGGAGACATTTTCCTTTATTACCACTGTAGTTCATTTTGACTCTATTCCTCATACGCCATCCTGCCTGCAGCACCAAACACTAACTCGAGCACCAAATGTGGATTTATGTGCTGCTGAAAACAGTCCCCAACAAATGCACGAATTCCTCTTGTTTAAGTAGCGATCGCTAAAAACTACAGTGACCAGCAGATTTAGGAAATTATGTATTTAAAGATTCACATCTACGAGACTAACACATACAGAATACAGCCAGCCTTATCTTTTAAGTTCAGCGCTGGAACAAAGTTGTGTTGTTACTAACATCTGTACCGATCTTCGTATGCAGTATAATATATTTATTGTTGACTTGCTGAGGCAGCAGTCACTGAGCTCCGCAGCTCTAAGAAAAAAGAGTTGCAGTGACATAAAGCATTTATCTGCTACACGAGTCACACATTTTTTCTCTTTGCTCATGGCACGTCTCTAAAATTACCAGATGAATTTGGGAGGATAAAACAAGGTGCAAAACACTTCAGACCCATTGAAAATTAAGTAGAAAAATACTTACTTTCTTACATACTTATTAATTTATTTGTTTATGCACTAAAATTTGTTAAAGATATCAAATTAAAATGATGAAATATAAAAGGGGTTTATATTATTATACATCTTACATTTAATGGTACAATAGATGACAAGACATGTGTTTCATGTATTTACACACAACATGACCAGAGAGTGTGACAGGGAAAATGACCATTATTTGATCAGACAAAGCAGCTGTGGTGTGTGTGTGTGTGTGTGTGTGTGTGTGTGTGTGTGTGTGTGTGTGTGTGTGAGACCTCAAAGACTGCTGAGTCACCAGGTGGTCTGTGGTCAAAGAACAACAGCCAGTGATGTTTTATTCAGCACCATCACTCTGACAGGCTGCAGGTCTGCAGGTTGTCTTTGTTGGCGTGGTTCTCTCAGTGCTGCTGTCCTGAGTGTGACTTCACACACTGATGTGTAGGCAACAATTTAGAACCTGCTGTTACAGGGGAGAAAGAAATCATTACACTCAGATATTAGATTTCACTGTCATTGCTTTATGTGGGAGCATATGAAATAGACAAAGCGTTCAAAGACACATACAGATTCTATTCACCGTCTCTTAAACAGCTCTCTGCTGAAGAACTACAGAAACCGTGCGTTACTACGACCCAATATTTGTCATGATGACAACAAGTTTGACAGCAAAGTTCATGACCTTTTCCTTAGGGCACCAACATTGCAGCGGGCCGTGCCATTGGCGTTGTGGTGGCGACGGGGGTGCAAACAGAGATTGGGAAAATCCGAGATGAGATGGCCTCAACTGACCCTGAACGGACCCCACTACAACAGAAACTAGACCAGTTTGGAGAACAGCTGTCTAAGGCAAGGACCTCTTTGTGTGTTTGTGTGTGTGTTAGTGCCTGGCATCACTTTGGACTCTAATTTAATCAATGTTTTGACACTTTCTAAAACAATAATCTAAAGATTTAATAAACAGTATCTCTGTTACTACCCTGCACTTGTGTTTGAACCTGCAGGTCATCAGTGTGATCTGTGTGGCAGTGTGGGCCATCAATGTGGGACACTTTAACGATCCGGTCCATGGAGGCAGCTGGCTGAGAGGAGCTGTGTACTATTTCAAGATCGCTGTCGCACTGGCTGTAGCTGCCATACCAGAAGGTCAAACATCTTATCTATTTATCAGTGCATCACTTCTTTTAGATGTATGTTTTTACTTTTTTTTTGTTAAAGACACTGAGCTGGCAAAATTTGGATAGAGGAACAAAATAGCTTTCTCCACTCACTCTAAAAGTCTTCTATGAGCCATTGATTAAAGCACATGAATCCAGCTGCTCTTATGAATCTCAGTGGCTGACAGAAAAAAAAAACAAGGCAATGAAGTTGTTAAACTCCCTCTCCCTCTATAAAAAAAAGCTTTCTCCTCACCATCGTCTGCCTGTCATGTTTTCTCCCAGGCCTCCCAGCAGTCATCACTACCTGCCTGGCACTGGGCACCAGGAGGATGGCCAGGAAGAACGCCATCGTCCGCAGCCTGCCATCAGTGGAGACGTTGGGTTGCACTTCGGTTATCTGCTCTGACAAGACAGGAACACTGACCACCAACCAGATGTCAGTCTGCAGGGTAAGTTGTGGGAGGAATGTTAAATCAGGATGATACATAAAAGGCTGACATCTGCTTTGTATCAGGATTTCTGTGTGGGCCAGTCAGCCTCATTCAGCTCTCAGTATTAATTATATTGTTATATTGTTATACTTGTTTATTGGTAAATGCAGAACACAGAAGGGCAATGAGGTGCATGTTTTGATTGCTTTGATTTGGGATATCAGTGGAAGTTAAACTGTCAGCACAAGGTAGAGTACTTGCTCTAGATCAGTGATACTCAACTCAAGGCCTGTGGGCCACATCTGGCCAGTGATATGGTGCCTGGTGGCCCAGCAACCATTTTCTTCTTCACAATGAAACTAAATTGATTCACACTGGGAATTTTATTCTTTTTGTTTGTACTTTGAATGTCATTATGGTGCCAGGAGGCATTAAAAAACATCAAAATAGAGCTTGCTTATTAAAAAAAAAGCCAGGGGAGGATTCCTTGGACCCCCCGACAGATGCCTGGGCTAAGTTTTGAATGTCTTGAAATCCTAGTAACACCACACAGCCTGGCCTGTGTGGGGTTGCTGTAACTGGATTTGTACTTTGTAAAAGATGAGTGAGGACAGCAAACGTCCATCTTAACTGGCTCCTGGCCTCCTGACATTTTGTAAAAAGCAGCCCATGGGCTCTAGATGAAGGGATGGCTTAAGCATGTAAGAAAAGAGGACAAACTTGCTGGTCTGTGTGGACTCAGTATTAATTTCTTCTCCATAGCAGCACGTGTACATGTAGGATGTGATCATTGGCCTTTGTGACAGGCTATTTGTCCCACCCTTTCTACAGAACGGTAATAGAAAAATCTACATTTTAAAAAAGTGGTGAAAACCTGCATCAGTGCAGCAAAATAAGGTTCAGGACTTTGCCTCACACTCTGAAGAATTTCCATGTTAATCAACAGGAAGTTGCCTCTTAGTGTCGTGTCGGCTTTGATATAAAAGGCTCGTGTGCTGGAATGACCAGTTGGAATGTGAAGCTAACCCCAAATATGATCTTCTAATATTATTGAACTGATCAACTACTGCACTGTCTGTCTCTCTATGTGCATGCGTGTGTGTTTAGATGTTTGTAGTAGACAGTGTGTCGGGGGAGCGCTGCAGCCTGAGCGAGTTTTCAGTGACTGGATCTACTTACGCCCCTGAAGGGGAAGTGTGAGTGTCTTTAACCTTTAACCTCTAACCCCTGATGGGTATGCATATGGATGGATATGGATTATGAGAGTTTATCTCTCCACCCTTTTCTTACAATTTGTTTCTATTGCCTCTACTCTTCTCTCTTTATTCCTACTCTCTCTGTCGTGGCCTGTCCTGCTGTTTCTCCAGTTATAAGGATGGCTCAGTGGTGAAGTCCAGTCAGTACGAAGGCCTGGTGGAGATGGCCACCATCTGTGCACTGTGCAATGACTCATCACTGGACTACAATGAGGTAAGACATTACTGCAGCGACGACTCAGACCATCATAGATTACCGTATACGGTGCTGGAACATGTACAACTGGAAACTGATTCTGCGTTATAAATACCGTGAACAGCATACTTTAACCTCTGTTCCCTCTGTGTGTGTGTGTGTGTGTGTGTGCGTTCCAGGCAAAGGGTGTGTATGAGAAGGTTGGGGAGGCAACAGAGACCGCCCTCTGCTGTCTGGTGGAGAAAATGAACGTGTTCGACACCGACCTGAGAGGACTGAGCCCTGCTGAGAGAGCTACAGCGTGCTGCTCTGTAAGTGTGTGTGTGTGTGTGTGTGTGTGTGTGTCTGTATCAGGCTGTTAACTGGTAATCACCGGTTTTCGACTGGGATAATCTGTCCAAGTCCAACACATTTAAATGTCTCTGGTCCTTGTCTTGTGAAAATAATTCCCCTCGAAAAAGATGCAGGTCATACACTGTGTCTTAACAATAAGTAAGCCTTGCTTTGTCCACACTATATGCACTTCTGTTAATTCATGTAAACAAACGACATACCTATCTTTGCGCTCAAGGTCAGACTGGAGACGTAGCCACTCCCAACTGGTCCAGATTTCTCCTTAGTCATTAGTTCAAGCTCCACACAGTTTGATACATCTGGCGTCATATTTGCGTTTGGCCATGTCATCGTGTTTGTTTACTGTCTCTGTCAAGTAGCTGTCAATCACTCACTCTACAGCAGGAAACGGCACAAGTTCTGTGCTTAAAAATAAAATGTATTTTCTACAAACTTGACACATCTGCAAGTCGCTTGCGGTCCATTCAGAATGGCCCCGCGACCCACTTTTGGACCGCAACCCACCAGTTGGTAACCACTGACTTAAAAGATAAGTGAGCACTTGCTATCTTCCTAAACATATTATATTGTGATATTGACTGGAAAGACAACAGCAAGTAGGTTGTTAATAGCGATGGTCATTTACCAGAAATTTTTACGTCTCTGGCGATCTCCCTCCAGCCAGCTGCCACCTTATTTAGGTTTTTGTAGTCATATCATAGACTACAAAAATAATGGACGCAGCCCCTATAACGTAAACCACTAGTTTGTAGACTCCCGTTTTAAAGCCTTAGGTTTGGCATTTTGACTGTAGCCATTTTGGATTTTTGGAACTATGGAAGAGTGAGGGGTGAATCTAACTCACTGATTGTGGTGACGCACAGTTGTCATGAAAGTAAATTAACTATAGAGAACAAACCCATTTTCTGTCCCAGGCTGTAAACATGTTCATTTCTGCTGTTAAGTTGGGATTTTTATAATGGGGGTCTATGGAGAGTGACTCAATCTTGAAGCCAGCCTCTAGTGGCCATTTGAGGAACTGCATATTTTGGATATTGCATTAGCTTCATGTTTCAAACCCAGAGGCTGCTGCTTGTATTGTATAGATAACGCTTCATTTCATCTTCACTAACCAGCCATACCTTCCGCAGCTTTACAGGCAGAGAGAGAGAGAGAGAGTGGGAGAGAAATTTAAAGAAAGTGCTGGTGCAAATTGATTCTGACCTCTGAATCCATTATGCTGAAACCTTTTCCATGCTTTTTCTTCTCTCTTATGTCTCATGTATTGAGCGTTGACCCATGAACACTGGTTTGACATTCTGTACGTCTGTGTTTTGGTTGCAGTGGTTCAAAGTGACTAAATGTGCTGTGTTTTTATTTCTGTACGCTCTGCCAGTAAACCTCACTGACCTGTGTTAAAGATGATCTGTACATACTGTAGTTTTTACTGGTTGTTTTCAGGTGATTAAGCAGCTGATGAGGAAGGAGCTGACGCTGGAGTTTTCCAGAGACAGGAAGTCCATGTCTGTCTTCTGCTCATCCAATAAACTTACCAGGTCGGCTTCTGGAGCCAAGATGTTTGTCAAGGTGTGTTCCCCATCACTCTCTTTGAAACATGTGGTTATTCTGTGGCTACAAAGACACTGTCATGTCTTCTTCCCCTTCAGTATCTAATCATTTCCCCATGTCTCCTCAGGGAGCTCCAGAGAGCGTGTTGGAGCGCTGTAATTATATCAGGGTTAGCGGTTCGGCTCGTGTGCCTTTGAGCCCGGCGGTACGAGAGCAGCTCCTGTCCACTGTGCGGGAATGGGGATCAGGTCGGGACACGCTACGTTGCCTCGCCATGGCAACCAGGGACAATCCCCCTGATATCCACTGCCTCAACCTGGAGAACACAGCTGCCTTTGCTGACTATGAGGTGATGATTAAAATGATGATAGTAATGATGGTGCTGAAATGCTCTTAAATAACAAAACACTGTATCCATACCATTTGGACATTAAATTCAGATATAGATGACTTACTTGTCAAATCACCAGTGGCTCTAACTAACGAGATTAACTGTTGTCCCCTACGCCTTCCCTTCCATCTCTCCCCTCTCCCCAGTCGGACCTGACCTTTGTGGGCTGTGTGGGCATGTTGGACCCCCCCAGGAAAGAGGTGCTTTGCGCCGTCAGAATGTGTCGGCAGGCTGGCATAAGGGTCATCATGATCACAGGTAACACGCACGACCACGCACACATCTAAAAGTACACTATATGTGTGCTAAAACTCACCTTTAATACGCATACATTAAACCACACAGATAGAGAAATATAACAGACAACTATAACATCAGTAGAGACTGTGTGTGATTTGCATTATGGTGTCATGTTGTCAGCAGAGGGTGACTCCACAGGTGCAAAAAGAAGTCAGACTGTAGTCTATGGTCTCGATCATGACCTGTCAGTGGGAATAGAGGTGCAGCAATGTGTATCCCCCATAGCTCCATCTGCATCTACAAATACGGTCACTTCTAATTCCAAAAAAACAAGATGGCAACAGCCAAAATGCTAAACTCAAGACTCAAGACTCAATGAGTGACATCACAGTGGCTACGTCCACTTCTTTTATGCAGTCTGTGGATGTGAGGCTACCCCAGACACTCGCTGAAGGGCACTTTTTTTGCACATAAAAACCAGTTTACTTGGTAATGTTAATACCACTCAGCCAGTGAAAACAGTGTCCTTTTTTCCGACATGTGATCGTGAAAGGTAGTAAAGCATGCTGACTGACAGAATCCTCAGGTGTATGAATGCACAGCAGACATGATGAGAGAGAGGTTGCTGAACTGAATGTGCCGTCAGTAGCCGGTTGTGAGAATCGTGGTTCACCAAATCCACACACAATACTCATAGTTACTCTTAGACCTGCAAAAGAAGACATGAAAGCTGCCCATTGGTCATGACACAAAAATAACACCCTGCACATGCACATAAATCACATTATGTGCATTAGTTGTGCACACACATTTAAAATTACTAATGATAGGCCATTAGATTTTAATGAAAGAAACCTTACCTGGCTAACCAATACAGTCATTAATCGAACAATGTATCTCTTCAGGTGACAACAAAGGGACAGCCCTGTCTATCTGCCGGAGGGTGGGCATCATCACGGAGCAGGAAGAGGAGCAAGAGGGCGCTGGGGTCATCGGTGGCCTGACGGGGCGGGAGTTTGATGAGTTGCCCCCTCACCTGCAGCGTCAGGCCTGCAGGACGGCACGGTGCTTCGCCCGGGTGGAACCAGCACACAAGAGTCGTATAGTGGAGTACCTTCAGAGCCTGAGTGACATCACTGCCATGGTAGGAATACTGCCAGTATCATAGGTGTGTCGATAACCAGTAAAACACCCTCTCTCCTGTGGTGTCATTGAATTATCCTCCCACATCTCATCCCTCTCTCATGACTTCAGACAGGTGATGGGGTGAACGACGCACCTGCATTGAAGAAGGCGGAGATTGGCATTGCTATGGGCAGCGGCACAGCGGTTGCTAAGTCAGCCTCTGAGATGATCCTGGCCGATGACAACTTCTCTACCATCGTGGCTGCGGTGGAGGAGGGCCGAGCCATTTACAACAACATGAAACAGTTTATCAGATACCTGATATCCTCCAACATAGGAGAGGTGGTCTGGTTAGTAACAGCTGATATAAGTGTGGTGTGCTAACCTTAACACTGACAGAGAGAGAGATTCACTGAATGGATATTTTGTGCCTCTCACTGTTTTCTTCTCCTCCATCTGTCCTTCCTTCCTCCTCAGTATTTTCCTGACGGCTGCACTTGGCATGCCTGAAGCGCTGATCCCTGTCCAGCTGCTATGGGTCAACCTTGTCACAGACGGTTTCCCGGCAACAGCTCTGGGCTTCAACCCTCCAGACCTGGACATCATGTCCCGCCCTCCCCGTTCCCCCAAGGAGCCTCTGATCTCCAGCTGGTTGTTCTGTCGCTACCTCATCATCGGATGTGAGTCATGAGCTTGGAACAGAACTGATCATTACTACTAGAACATCGACAAAAACCTCCAGATCATTTATGTATCATCAGAGCATCTGACTTATTGCTGCTCACCACCCTCTGTAGGTTATGTGGGAGCTGCAACTGTCGGCGCTGCTGCCTGGTGGTTCATGGCAGCCCACGACGGACCAAAACTTTCCTTCTATCAACTGGTAAACACACATCTCCCATTCACTACACCTCTTTCAGGCCTCACATGCTCTGCTGCCCTAAACTATACACTGTAGATAAATAGATACACGGTGGCACTAACATAAGCAGGAGAAGCTGAAACCTTCTTGTAAACATAAACACATGATTTTACTTCACACTAAAATCACACTATCACGTTATACAGGCAGAGTTCCACGTTTATTTCAAACTATCAAACAACTTATTGACAAACTGCAGGTAATGTATAGAAAGTAGAAATAAGACAATAAAAGTGGGGCAATAAACAGCTTATATTTGTTACTGATAATATATTAATAACTGCTTATTCAGAACAGGAACTTTGCTATAGGTCAGACCTACCTGAGCTGTATGATCAGTGGTCTGCTTCTAAGTTTCAGCTACTCTGTCTTAAGTATTTTGAGTTCCAGTGTCACTACAGTACCTGAGTAATCAGGCAGGAGAAGAATATTGATAATGAAATATTAATTCAAAATGATTTTAAAAAAAACAAGTTAAAAATGTGTGTGTAACAAAGTTAAAATGTCAAATTATCACAGACTCTGCAGCTCTCTTCAGCTCTGTGGAAAGATTTAGTGTCTTTCAGTTTTTTGTTTAGCTGTCACTGCTCTCATCAACGTTGTTTCTACACAGCAGGCAACAAACAGCTCTGATAACCCCACTGCACACTACCCGCTCGGCATCAGACAGACAGCAGACAGAGAAAGTCAGAGACCTGCTGGTGAACACAGTGGAGCATTTAGCAGCTAAAAAGACGGATAATTCCCTCAGGAGTTAGTGGAGATTAAAACAGAGCAGACATTTCAACAGCTGATATGCCCAACACTCAGCAACTTAAATTTTTGATATGTGGGTGAAATGCCCCTTTAAAGAGTCAATATTAGGGGGGTCCTTTTGACCGAGAACTCAAGGCTACATCACAGTGAGGGGAGGGTTAGGGTGCCAAAGATACGTGCTGAGCAGGACACTAACTTACACAAAGAAATGAACTCATCAGTGCTCTCTGATGGTCAGAGAAATTACTGAGACACATATTTTGAAATTTCTGCCCTGACATTGCTCATTAACTTTCTGTGATACATCTGTCAGACTCTATTTATCTAGATATCACAGCAGGTAGGTAAGTGAGGCAGGTATGAAGGTGGTAAGAATGTTATTTCCTTGTTTGTTTCCTCCACAGTCCCACTACCTGCAGTGCAGTGAGGGACACATTGAGTTTGCCGGCGTGCAGTGTTCAGTCTTTGAGTCTCCGTATCCCATGACTATGGCCCTGTCTGTCCTGGTTACCATAGAGATGTGCAACGCCTTGAACAGGTAAGAATAAAACAAACACACCCACACACACACTCAACCATATATCCTACAGTGCTGTGTCACCATTTCATTGTCATATATTACACAAAGTGAAAGTGACAGATCAGGCAGTGTAACAGTAAAAATAATGTCTTTCTTCTTTATCTGTGCTGTCCAGTCTTTCGGAGAACCAGTCCCTGCTGAAAATGCCTCCCTGGTCAAACCCCTGGCTGGTGGGTGCCATCTGTCTGTCCATGGCTCTACACTTCCTCATTCTATATGTAGACCCACTTCCGGTAAGCAAGCATGCACGAACAGTATATGTCTGAAAGATTCCTTGAAAGGTTGCACTGATTGTTAACAGCTGACCCGCACTTATTCCATGGTGTCATACATCAGTTCGCTGACACTTTTAATCTACTCAGGACTTCAATATCCTCCATTCCTCCCGTCTGTGTCTTCAGGTGATTTTCCAGATACGCCCTCTGTCTTGGCCTCAGTGGGTGGTGGTGTTGAAGATGTCACTTCCTGTCATCTTGATGGACGAGGCTCTCAAGTTTCTAGCCCGCAACTACATCGAGCCAGGAAGCCAGATCCAGGTCAGAAGACGTGCCTGACAGTGTTCCTGTGCATGTGCAGCAGCTGTATTTGTATCTCAAAGTGGTCTAACTCTTTCCTTTGTTGCAATTCATCTTTCAAAAAGTCACTGGAAGAGGAGGAGGAGCTGCGGAGGACGGGGGCTAACACAGGATTTGTTGGCGCCATGATGACGAAGCTGCGCCAGTCGCTGAAGGGCGTGTCCTGGTCGTTCGTCCTGATCTCTGCACCGCTAGTGATCTGGATCTTCAGCCTGGACTCTGACATCACCAACATCTTCTGGGAGTGATGGCGGACAGAGAGGACGGGTGGACTGTGGGGGAAAGAAGAAAGGGAAAATGTAAAGAAGGACTGTTGGAATGAAACGCAGAGGATTGGGTGTGTAAGGGTGAGGCGATGTAAGAGCGTAACAAGCAAAGATGATAAATACTTTGCTGAGATACAAGAACATAAGGGATAAAGAGCGACATATTTAACCAACAGACAATCAGGAAACAGTAAGAAAGAAATACCATCTCTTCCTCGATGCTAAAAGGTGCTATGTGTAGCATTTCATTTGCATCCCATAGCTCACTGAGGCTGTTCTTCTATGAGCTGGCTGTTGTTCAGCTTGTCTGTCCAACACTTTGACCCTGAGTGAAACATGATCTCAAAAGTTACAGTTTAATGCTAACATAGCATGCTCACCTGCTAACCTTTGCATTATAATGTACTGTAGGTTACATGATAAAAATTAGCATGTTAGCATTCTATGGTATGTTTCTTTTAGACAAGGAATACGCGATGTAAAGTACAGTGTAGATCATCACTGGTTCCCAACAGTTTTGGCTCGTCACCTCTCAGATTGTTTCACCTCGGTTGCACCAGCTGTTCATAAAACTTTCCCTAAGTTTGTGTGTAACCTTCTCAGTAACTGCTAGCTATCTTCAAACCAGTAATTTACTAAATCAGAATGCACAAATAAAACTTAGGAAATGTCTTAGGTAATAAAGACTTTAGGCCCTGTCTATGCGTCTACAGATAGTTTTAAAAATGGGAAATTTCCCCCTTTATTTTACAAAATATCTCTGTACCCACTAAAACTCCAAACGCTCGCATGTGTTTGTGAACTTTTGCTACCTAGACGAGATGTGAACAAGCGAGTGCGCTGACATCAGATTGTTCCAGTATTTCCCAATGAAGATATCCTCACCTGCTCCATGCATCAGCGAACAGGCTAAGCGACATGTCAGTGTTTGAAAAAGCGCTCGCCTTGGCTCTATTTTAATGAAGCTACCTCCAACAGATTTTTAGATCAACAACAACAACCTGTTGCTTAGGCTCACTAAGGGCTGAATTTTGTGGTCGCTTGTATATCTGGACACTTTTTCACACTCCATCTGCCAAAATTTGCTCGCTGCATGCTAGGAAAAGATATTCCACAGTCTCCCCTTGTCGCAAAGGTAGTACAGTGTACAGGCTAATGTTACCTTTTTCAAAGCACTGTTGATTCCACTTCAATATAAGGACGAAGGAGCTGACTCAAAGATTCAAGTGATGCTCTGGATATGCAAAAGTTTTCCTTACACTTGACAGCAATCCCACTCTTAAAGTTGTACCAACTGCTGCTGGTTCGACCGGTCCAGATTAGCCAAAAGTGTAGCACTAACAAGTTTAAGCGTAAAGTGTCATTATTAGATCAAGTTGTGCTAACCAAACATAAGCAAACCTGTAGTCCACTGTTGTTATTGTTTTAGGTACCGTACTTATTACAACAATGAAGGAACTGAGCACAGGAAGTCATCGTTTCTTAAATACTCCATTTTACATGTGGCCAGACCAAAGTGACCAGAGTTTTGAAAAATATAAGGCTTAGAAAACGTCTTTAGAAATCTTTATTTTCGTGACCTAAAGATCCATTGGCATGTAGAGGAGAGGCCAAAACACAGAGGAATTATCAGTTTCCCAAAATATCTGTATACGTGTAGACAGGGCTTTTGTAATGTGTGAATCTTTTGCTAGGAAACATCTTTACCACTGTCAGATATGTTGACTATGTCCATCCACATGATGGTGTGGCCTCAAAAGACTTTTTGCCGTAGACTTACATGGCAAAAGAAACATCTGTTAATCAGTAGATACATTTTTTGAGCATTAAAACCATTGCAGAATGACTCATTTTAGCAACAGAACTTGATCCATTCAGTCCAGTAACATTTTGATTGACTACAAGAGCCGCATGACTGAATTATTTTATCAAGTTGGCGGAGCGGTAAACTTGAAGTTGCCGGCTTAGCCTGTGCAAGTCTCTAGTGTGCCTGCTTTATGGGCTGCACAGTGCATCATTCGGGTAATTTTATACACAGCAGTTGAACTTTTTTGGCTTCGATGCGCTACTGAGCAACTTTCATCGAAATGAACGGGGCCCCGCCTCTGATCTGTGTCCAGTTCTCTCTTTATTTAGTGATGCATTGATCTCCACTTGGTGAAACTTCTGTAACAACAAGGCTGACGTTAAACTTTGGGAGAGCTGGTGCAAGCAGCTCCTGAAGATGTGAAAGTAAACACGTCTTCAAAGTAAAAAGGCAAAGATCAGAAAGTCAGAAAATTAATTTGTGTTGCAGAAATATTTCTCTTTTACTTTTTTCTCTCTGTCTTGTGAATGACTCCTTTGTGGTCCCGACCTCCATGTCGGAAACCTCTGATGAGGATGTTTAATGAGTTCAGAGTAATTCTAACAGCATGTTGATGATTTATTGCTGGTTAAATGCTACATATAGCACCTTTTAGATGAAAATGTCTTGTTGGAAAGTGAGTGGTCTTGAATCAAACACACACGTACATACACACATACATACATACATACATACATACATACATACACACACCAGCTTTACGTCCACACTGTAATTCACCAGTAATAATCTGTGGTCAGTGACAGGCGATGAGGCCAGACGACTAGATGTACAATATATTCCCGCGACTGGCCACTGCAACAGTCTTTTTTCTGCGATGCAAAAATATCCAGCCACAATATTGTTAGAACCTCTTTGTAGATACTGTACATGAGACTAAAATAAGCATTTAACCTGTGAAGGAAGACTGTTAGCAGACCATTACAGGATGCATGTCAACGCACGTCACACATTTCTAACACTCTTTAAAGCAGAAGTGTCTGTACTGTGAAAGAAACACATCATGTCCTGCCGAGTCTGGGCTTAAAATGGGGCATCATGGGTGTCCACAGGCTGTAGAAGGGTTCACATGTTGGAGTACAGTTCATCATCGCATTTAAAGGCCAGTCGTTCTGATAGATCTGCAGTTCAGTATCCTCCTTTGTCTTTTCTGTTGATTGTTACTGACACTAAAAAGCTCAGAAAGTCTTAAATGTAACTTGACTTGACGTCCTGAGGCTTCACAGACGGACTGAAGCTGACTTTAAGCCTTCACACCAGGAGAAATGTTGATGATATTATTTATATTCATGTTTAAACACAGTAGAGGTTGTTCTGTGCTTCCATGTCCGGTCAGCATTCCAATGATGCGGCTGCTACATGTGTGTAAGCTAAATGGATTAATATTATGTTAGGGCTTTGATTGTACTGTGTTTATTACACCGGTCCTGCTCAGTACACAGCAACACTTCTCTTTTAGTTATTTACTCCTGTTTACCACAGAATCTGCCTCTGTGTTAGTGTACTTCAGATGCAGGATTTCAATTTGGCGACCGACGCTTTTAGCAGAGCCGTAGATTCCTAATGAGTCACACAGTAGGCCTGACAGTGAGTCAGTGTTTCACTTAAATGTGTTTTTATGTGCGAGTTGGTGACCTGTTTGCCATTTTCTCCAGCGATGCCATTGTGACATCTCACTCTGTTTGCCATTGAAGGGATTTTTGAACAAAGCGTTTTTGATTTATGTAGTTACAATGACTTTTGTTGTGTATCACATTCAGCCACGATGACGAAACATAGGGCCGCTGTTAGACAGAGGTGTGGACTCAACGCACAAATTTTATGACTTTAGACTCAACAAAGTGAGAAAAAAGTGAGAAAAGACTGACCTGACTCGGACTTTGACACCAATGACTCATGACTACACTTAGACTCGAGCCTTTTGACTTGATAATACGTGTGTTATTTAAAAAGTGTGCCACGAATCAGTTCATGTCCTGTATCAGCTAACAATCTTTTTATTTCTATTAGACAAAACACATGCAGCAACAAACAATATCAACTAAGAGGAAGAACAGTCTTACAGAAAGTGTCTTACAAATTTAGGAAGAAAAAGCTACTGACATTTTTACAATATGAGATGAGTTAAATTCAACAAGACAGGACAGAAACCTACTAAATTAATTCTGTTGTGCACTGGTTAATCGTGTTGTGTGCTATTTTTTTATGGATAAGTCTGGTCACACTTGTACGGAGCCCCTAAGTCCCAAAAGGTAACATTTTTGTAATCTTGCATTCACAAAATAAAAAAGTTTCACCTTCCACGACTTCACTGGCTCTGTACACTTGTTTTAAGCATCTGTGATTTTTGCAAATTTAATATATCATTAATTTGTTGTTAAAATGGCATTATATTCAATAGAGCGCACCATTACAACTTGTTTAAGACTCAAAACCAAAGTTAAGGACTTGGGGCTCGAGTGCAAAGACTCAAGACTTTCTTGTTACTTGCAAAACAACGACTTGGTCCCACCTCTGCTGTCAGGAAAGAAAAATCAGAGATTTAGAGAATAAAGTCATCATGTTCTGAGGTGATGTCATAATTTTACAAGAAAAAAAGTCATATTTTTTTAATATTAAGTCGTACTTCTGTGAGAAATAATGTCATGACATTATGCAAGTAAAGTCACAATATGTGCAAATACTATTTATACTCTGCACCGAGCGACATACAGCGTATGTATGTAAACGTAGGACTTCAATTATAATTTTAATAAACTCATCTTGTGAAATCGCAAGTTATAAATATTATTATGGTAATATTATGAATTGTGCTGTTATTTGTAATTTAACATTTCAAAATTACGACTTTACTCATAATACTGTGACTTCATTCTCATATTATGACCTCATCTCATTAAATTGCAACATTATTCAAAATTAACACTTTATACCCATAACAGTAGGCTGTAACATTTTTTTTGTCTTTCTCAAAATGATGCACCTTTATTCTTAATGTCTGATTTGTTTTTCCCCAAAGAAAGTGGCCCTAGCAGTTGGTCGTATGCTCTATGTGATACCATTTAATAAAAACATTAAGCTGTTGCTTTACAATAGAAAAGCATTGCATTGTTATGGAGGTGTTGGGCTAACTCACCTGTTGTTTCAATTATCTGAATCAAAAAGTTTTTGTTTCTTTGCTGCCCAAAGTTCTGCCTCTTTTTGTTTCTCTGTTTTTTGTTTTGTTGTTGTTATTTTTGTTTTTGCTCCATTTCTCACATAATAGCTTGAAAACTGCAAAATAATGACAAAGAGGGACATTTGTTGCAATATAATATTTTGGTTTTGATACTAGTAAGGCAGAAGAAACACATGTAGATGCAATCAATAGTGAGTATTTACTTCATTATTTATTGATATTTTTTCTTTAAGGGTGTATTATGCCATGACAAATCCCTAATGTACCAATTTTTGTTTACACTGTTTGTTCTATATTATTATTATTATCATTATAATTATTATTTGTTATATTAGCTCATGCCTATATCTTGGGAGACGAATGAGTGGATGTGAGTTTTTATTGTTCCAGACTGTCACAATAAATGAGAAGTTGTTCTTGACAAACTCACCTGTTAAAATAAAGGTTGAATTGAAAAACATTCTAATCAGAGAGACCGTTTTCCCTCTCCTTTTTCACTGTTCCCTCATCACTTAGAAACATTTCCACTGGTGCTAATGAAGGAGCACCGTTTTGTAGATTTTATTTGTAACTTCTTTCTCGTTCGTTCTACTGTCGGAGGGTTTGTTGTCATTGAAACGATGTTACAGGATGAAAACAACAATAAATAAAATGGACCAGAGCTCAAGTGTGCTGTGTTTGATTGACATGATACAAAAGTTACACAAAACATTACATAATAATGTCTGCTGCTGTTTTTATCTACATTTTAGATTTTATGTTCTCTATATACTGTGTACAGAAAAAAGTTTCTGAGACACCCTGTCGCTGACCACATGATGGAGCCAGTGAGCAAGCTATCAGCACACCAGTGTCTCTGGTTTCAGGCGAAAAAACTTTGTCAGGAGCCAAAGCACTACAAGCAAGGAGTTTAAATGGTTTTATGACACTAGAGGGGCTGAGAAATCAAAAAGTATTTTAACAATGAAGACATCAGCTCCAGCAACAACATTATTTCCATCAAACCATCAGACCTACAGTCATGTGTCCTGATTATAAGACATATTAGGTGTGGACAAATGTGTGTGTGTGTGTGTGTGTGTGTGTGTGTGTGTGTGTGTGTGTGTGTGTGTGTGTGTGTGTGTGTGTGTTACGGTCAGCAGGGTGGGCGGGCAAGACTTGAGCTCCATTTATAGACATACTGTACTTAGAAAGAGAGAGTTAATGTGAGTGCACATGTGCCACTGAATACAGCTGCCACACGCTTTAAATCTTAAAGAGAAGGACAGGCCGAAAGAAAGAAAGAAAGAAAGAAAGAAAGAAAGATTGTTTAAACTTTCTTCTGTTGGGAAACAGAAGCAGCAGTGAAGAAGAAAACGTGTTGAATCCTCACCATATAAATACAGATCATCTACTGCAGGAGCTCAACTCATAAAGTAAGTGACTTTAAACATGTTGCCACATATGACGGTGTCCCCTCATAAAGCCGGCAGTAAGGGTTTCATGACTCACCTCCTGTGGCTCTATGGGAATGCACTCTTGAGGTACTTGTGAGTTAGGGTGATCAAAACTGCATGAGGATCAGCTAGTTCACCCTCCTATCAACCACTGTCGATGAGTTTGTGTCACTTTGACATGGAAACACAACTGAGAAAAGGTAAAAGCACAACATGTTATCTAGATGAAGAAAGGTTTGACCATGTTTATTGTGTCCATTAGAAGAGTCTATTCCAACTGAAGTGGTATACATGACCTTGATAGGGAACATTTTCTGATATGACTGAGTTTACTAGGTGTGACCTAGGTTATCGCTGTTGTGCCTTCTCATTTGTTGATCCTAAACATAAATTTAAACCCAAATAAAGAAAAAATGAATCACTATTTTAGCCTGTCAGTCTGTGTTGATTAATTTAAACCAAACTATAGTAAAAAAAAAAAAAAAAAAACTCCTCTCTAGTCAGTTATATATATATTTTTCATAATACTTCCGGGATGCTGTCAAGGACTCTATTAAAATTTCCTTGGATGCTGTAGACACTTCGACTTGTAATCTAATTGGAGACGAAAAAGCCAATCAGAAATTGCCTTCTTCAAGTTTCCCATTGGTGGATTGTGTGTCACATTGTAACGCTGTGCCAGGTTGAGCAAGTGCGCAGCAGCTCGCCAGCGTACCAAGCAAGAGTTTGTGAGAGGGTATAAGAGCGACACTGACTGAAAGTTATTACTGCACATTAATGTGGATAATTGCGACGCAAATTCATTTAGTGAGCACAGAATAGTTTTGTTGCTCAAATAAAAATGTTCTGCTTGCATTTGATTTCCTCTCAAACATATATAAAGCCCGTCAGTCACATAATCACAACATGAAGACCTGTAAGATAAAAATGACCTTAGACATCAAAATCACAGCTGATTTGTATGGAATCAGATTTGTGTGATGCCGAATTAAGTATTTGTTTTTCATTAAAGGAGCCACCTGCAGAATGACCATTTGTATATCAATTCACCGTGTGTTACCTAGACTTCATGGAGAAAACTTCTTGTATGCCCCCATAGTGAACGGAGAATCCAAAAATGACGAATATCCTTCATGAAATGGAAATAAATGGGGATCACGTTTAGCAACAAAACTATATCTGAACATCCGTTTACAAACTCTCAACCAACTCGTGCTGTATAATCCAAGTCTCATTTATCCAGTCGCACGCTCAGAACGTCCCAGTAGTTGCATTTTCACTTAAATGTTACAATATAACACACTTCCACCTACAAATGACACGCCCTGAGCATGCCTGGGTGTGTACATGCGAATAAACTTCACTGGAGTTCTAACACACGCCCACGCCTAGGCACGACTCGGCCATGCATGTAACTGTTGTTACTGACGTCTTTTAAATCGTAATGTTTTAGTGAATATACACCCGCGTGAGTTGAGTGAGAGTTTGTAAATGGATGTTTTGAAATTGTTTTGCTGTTGTTAAATGACGCCCGTGTTTCCCTCATGAAGAATGTTCGCCTTTTTTGGATTCTTTGTTCACTTTAGAGACATGCGAGATAAATTCAGGATAACACACAATGAGTAGTTGATATGCAAATGGTCATTTTGTGGGTTAAGTACTCCTTAAACAAAACTGAACACAAATGTACACAGACACACACTCACACACACACACACACACGCACAGCTCATTGGATGACGTCTATCTATGGCTAGTCAGCTGTACCCCTAGTGTACAAACATGTACCTTATACAGGTTGAGTCACTGTGGCCACGTGTGGGTGTGTGTGTAGGTGTGTGCACATGGGTTAGATCAGTGCACGCTACTTGATAGCTTTGAAGGTCAAATGGGGTCGGACTCCTCCAGATGTCATGGCACCTCTCAGCTGACACCTCGCACTGTACAGTATATAGCTCCTCGGGGTTTCACTCATGCAACAGTGCTGGTGGTTACTGGTGGCAGACTGAGGGGCTCTCTGTAGGGTGTTCCTGTAAACACACACAGTTTACATTCAGTGATTCTCACCAAAACACCAATAGTGTGTCTCCCTCTGGCCTTGTGTTGAATGAATGTCTACAAAACATTTAAAGTTCCTGGATATTTTCACAGTTAAAAATACAATTTACTATTTTTTATCATTGAAATATATAGTAACAGTGTTAAGGATTAACTATATGGAGAATGAAAAACATACATGTTTATACCGAGATAACTGCCCTTTAATATCTGGATATACTCAGCCATCGTCTGCCGATCACTGTGCTGGACTGCCTCATGACAGTTTGGGATTCTGGCATCAATATGATGAGGTACTTACAAAACTACTCACAAAATGTACATTCCCAACTGATGACACTCTCCAAGTTTCCAGCAGCAGTAAGATGTGCTTTAAATGTTAGCTAACGTTGACATACCAATGCTGAAGTCAAGTTCAAGCTCTCTCTTTCTCAACCACAGTGCCAAAAAGACATCTTCAAATGTAAATACAGTACAAGCTCTGTGCAAGGCAGCTAAATGTCAATTGAAGGAAACTGTAATGTGACACTAAAGTTTGGTGGTGCAAAGTTAAGGCTTTCTTGTGCTTGTTCCTGGTAAAACTTGGTCTCCAGCTGTTTGGCGGACTTTTCTTCTTATGTGTTTCCTGTGCTCATGTGTCCACAGCTGTCATGGCTCCCAGCTTGGCCCAAGCGTACAGGAGGAGGTGGTGGATGGCTATCACAGCCATTATAGAGAACCTGCTCTTCTCTGCTGTTCTGCTGGGTTGGGGCTCACTGCTCATCATGCTGAAGAATGAAGGCTTCTATTCCCATCTTTGCATTGGTAAGACCGCCATCCAAGCAGCTCGTAATCACCCACAGTCAGCGTGTTTCTAGCATTTTTTAGGCACAAATTGTGGGTGGTTTTAGCAACTGTTGCTATTTGTCCAGCAGGGATTGTTCCCCCCTAAATTATGCCTAAATTACCCAAAGGCACCCTTTGGCATTTCTGTGAGATGCACACTTTAGCGTCTCTATGTAATACACAGCTGTCTCCTGGGTGAAACTCCTTGTAACACGTGGTTAACATTGTCAAAGGGTCACAATCAGTTATGATCTGGGTTAAAATAAATAACATAACAAAGTAAAAACCTACATGAGCGATGTGAGTACATTTTGGACGGACGTAAGTTACGTAACGTTAAATTAAAACAGCATACCCTTTTGGCTTCACACAAGACACAAACAGTGGTCTCCTGAATGAAAGTCTATGTTTGTTTGACCCATCTACCACCCCACCATTAAATACTGCCACGGATGGGTTTACATTGCAGTTAATGGAAAGCCTGACACGTCTCATAGAGATGCCAAAGGGTGCAGATAATATGCCCAAAATTCGACATAAGAAAAACATTTGTCCTTCAACTTTGACTACATTTGAGCACCAAGTATCAGCCCAAATAATTTAAGTTCACTTTTTCTGTTGCTTCAGTTTAAATTCCACAGAAACAACAGCTTGAAAAAATATATAAGGACTTACAAATCAATCACACAAAAAAAATCCTGTTGTGTAAGGGCCTAAATCTCATTAGTTGTATATTATGTGTCTTTAAATTTAAAAAAAAAAAAATAGTCTTTTTATTGCAGTCAGGAAGTGTTTGGTTCTCTTCTGTCAACACTTTACCCTCTCCTGACTTGTTCTTTAAACAACCCTCTCCAGAAAACGAAACTGACCACACCAACGTGACTTCCATGGAGAGCGGTCAGTGGCGGAGTTGCGTGGAGCAGGAAGAGATGTTGAACCTTGGCTTCACCATTGGCTCGTTCCTCTTGAGTGCAGCCACTCTACCCCTGGGCATCCTGATGGACAAATATGGGCCGCGCCCACTGAGGCTCATCGGCAGGTGTGACAGACCAGATGAGAGTTTCTTACATATTCAGTGAAAGTGACATTGAAACCATATGTGCTCTGACACCTTGTGTATATATCAGTTCATGTTTTGCAGCCTCCTGCGCAATGATCGCTGTCGTTGCATACAACCCTGAAGGTAAGACGACACATTAATATGAACCCTTGAATAATCACACGTTTAACGGACATGCTGGGTGCACTTATTTTAAGTGTGACTCCCACTCACACACCGGCACACACACACACATACACTATTACCAAACTAGCTGAGGAGAAAAAAAAACTAAATGTACCATCAACGTTTCATCATGGTTTATTATAATCTTCATGTCCATGTGTTCCATCAGTGCTGTCCGCCCTCATCTTCCTCGCTGTCTCCCTCAACGGCTTTGGAGGGATCTGTCTGACCTTCACCTCACTCACAGTATGACTCCCACACACACACACTCAGGCACACACACACCCACACACACACACATACTCTATTACTAGGAGCTGAGGAGTGAGAATATCTCAGCTCTACAAAACATTTTTACCAATTTTAAACTGACTGTTTTAGTTCCATCTCATCAATCTCATCTCTAGCAGTAGCTTGTTTTTACAACATGATCTCACAGAAATACTTCAAATGACCACGACCTCTTAACAACACATTATGCTGGGGTGGCACATAAGGTGTTTAAGGCATACTGTGCAGAATTTCCTTTTTATATAAATAAATAAATAAATAAAGGGGTAAAAAAAACTATATATAGTGTCACACAACAGTAATCCCTCTCAATAATCACTGTAACCCACTATCAGTGTGTGGTGGGAACACACTCTCATTCCAAAGACGTTAAATACCGCCACTTGGTCATTGACACAAAACAGGCACCTTTTAGCCGCAGTGTAATGGCGTCAGTTAATAATGGTACGGAGGCTGGTGTTCGCTTCCCATATGAATGTAGAGCTAGACCATGATGGGTTTTTTTTTCTAAACCTAACCATGTGCGTTTGTTGCACTATGAAATCAACATAAATATGCAGTGGTTTACCAAAGTTTATTTTGAAAAAGACTGAATGAATCTTACCAGCAAAAACTGTACATTTCCTTTGAAAACAGAAGTGTAATTTGTAAAGATACAAAGACACATACATGTAACAGGTGTAAATTGACACAGCATCCCAGATCTTCAACAACAGACACACCCAGGATACCTAGCACATAATATGTAGATGTAAAAGTCCACTGACTGACCAAGTGGCAATATGTGATGAGTTGGGAGTGAGAATGTGTTGGTGGTGGTGTCCACACAGCAGACGTTGCGCTAGACTTTTTCGTCGCCAGTCATTTTGACCGACAGGATCATAAAAATCCAATCATAATCTATTTTTACCGGTCATTTTAATTTTCGTTTTTAAATGATAATAAAGATATTCAAAGACATTTAGTTTTCATTTGTTCGTTTTTAATAAATCCAACAAGCAANCATGAAAAATAGACCAGACGCCGAACTGAAGCGCTGCCTCCGCAGGTGCTCCGCTCTGCTCAGCGGCCTGTGTGGACAGTCAGATAGGTTAACATGGATTGAAAACTGCCTCCGCTGCTGGGCGCTGCGCTTCGGTTCGGTGTCCGGTGTGACCAGGGCGTTATGTCAACAACGCTACGTGAAGCAGATGAATGACTTTTTCTCTGCAGTGTGAAAACACTAGTGGGCAGGGGTGGTAATTGCAACCGGTCAAAATGACTGACGGCCTTCAGATTTTCCGGTCATTGTTGTAAAAAACCAGTCAATGACCGAGAATATCCGGTTAATGCGACCCCTGCCACACAGGGCGTGAACAGCAGTCTTCTGAGTGAAATTCCTGTGTTTGTTTGACCCAACCACCACCCTGACCTTTTCTGTACACTCATTTTTTCATTCTTTAAACTGCCTGTAGGGCTGTTACATTAGCCATCACCCATTGCGTGACTTTGCAGCAGACTACCAAAGTTAGCCACGGAACATCGTGGAGGATTTTTCAGTTAAATAGACAAAGGCTTTTTATCTCATGAGTTGTTGGAGACCAGGGTAGAGCTAAAAGAGAGCAAGTATTGGACTTACATTCATCAGACGGACACAAACACAACTGATGAATGCCAGTGTTGCTCAGTATCTGTAGACAAGTGTTTGCTGAGTTCAACTAAGTTGAAGTTCACTATAATAACCTTATCAGGTGATAATATGTAAATGCTGTGACCAACAACAACGTAACATCCTCTAGTTTTCCCACTATTTTTAATCAGTGACACCCGGGAAACCATTTTATAATTGACCCAGATGAAACACAAGAGAGGTCATCTCAGCTCATCAGTCTGTGTACATCATCAGTGCGGGGGAGGTACAGGGGGGACAGGGACGTAGGACAAAGGTCCCAGCTGTCTGGACTTGAACCTCGGACGTCACAGTATATTGCATAGACCGCTAGGTCACCAGGACGCCCCATATACCCACTTTATACGTCCCCCTCTTTGTAAAATCAAAACACCTGTCGTGACATCACAGACTGGGGCGTGGCCAGAGGTGTAAACGCTTTAAGGTTTCAGCCTACAGGGCAGCAGCGTTCCCTGACCCCAATGAGTCACTGTGGATTCACTTTCTGAGTCCAGTACACCTACATCCAACCATAAACCTCAGTAGTCATGCTCCAACACATTGTGTGTGTGGTTTTGACTGCTTTGTGTGTACCTTAGATCATGAGCACATGTCTGTGTGCGTGTGTGTGTGTGTGTGTGTGTGTATTTGCACAGTAGCACATGCTGTTCTACTTGTTCTAAATTCTGCTGCAGCCTCTCAGCCAATCCGAAGCATGGCCAGCCAACACACCCTCCCACGGCCCTCTACCCTTGTCCGCACCATCTCTCTTTCTCTCTCTCTGTCCATCTGTCTATCTCACTCTCTCCCCCTCAGTCTCGTTCTGTCACTCTCTCCTTCACCCTCTTTCTGACCCTGACCATGTCCTGGTATTGACATGGTCATCCTGGCCGCACTGCTGTCATTCCTGGTCTGGTGTGTGTTTATGTGGTTTGTCTGGTGGAGTCTTTATCTCCTTGATAAGCTCTTACATAACAACTTGATGTAAATGGTACACATAACCTAACTAGCTGCAAACACATGCTCTGTGAACTTCGATAAGGCACTTCGCACTATAATAAAGTGACTGACCAGTGCAGCAGTCTTATTCTAATCTTCTGAGATCTCCTTCAGATCTAAGCAGGGCTCAATATTGTCCTAAATACATTTTTAGAAAGAGTGCTTGTGGCTCTGGGAAAGAACTCTGAGAACATGCCCACAATAACACTGTCAACATGAAGATGTTCTGCAGGTATAGCCTACCTGTGGGAAGAACTTCGGGTTGACAGGTTTTCCCTACATATTTGGTTCATCTCGCAAACTACATGTGGACAATAATGAAAGAGAGAAGAGGGAGGCTTTGGGGAAATGAAGGCAAGAACAGATGGAAAAGGTAATGGAAAGACAGAGGGAGAGCCATGGAAAAGAAGGGAGGGCAGATAAGAGTGGAAAAAACAGAGTTGAAAGCAAAGCTGCAGCATGGAAACATTACTGAGCAAAGAGGTATGACGTTAGCTATACTTGAGGACTGGAGACAGAGAGAGAAACACAGGTGATATTTAGTCATGGTCTATGTTTGTTTATATCAGTGATGCTTGGCGCTCAAACATAGTCAAAGTTGAAGGACAAGTTGTTTCCCGTCTGTTGAAATTTGGCCATATTATCTGCCCAAATGTTCATGTTCATTGTTTTTGTAGCTTCCATTTACATCCCTCCTGATGTAAATTCAACAAATGCTCGACTGGAATGCACTTCTATTTTGATTTGTTTTTCTCGTGTAGCATTTCATTGTGTAACCCTGTATTTTACAATGACAATAATTAAACCTTCAATCACACAAAGTGAGCCTCAGAGAACCCTAACATCCCAATTTACTTTGTGTATTTTTTGGCCACTTGACTATTTGGAAACTCGCTAGAGGGAAACTTGTCCGATTTTCAACCAGCTCTGTGTCATGACACTGTGTGCTGATGAACAGTGTATGACTTGCCTTCTGTGCCGCAAGTGCTCGTATGGCTGACAGATTTCAACAATGAATTTCGCTTCACCCGGCGGGCTTTTCCAGTGGATGTGAGTAGATGCAGCTGGAGCTACATGACTCACCCAACAGACGGACAGGTCAGGCCAGGATCAGCCCCCTTGGTCCCTTGGTCCGGAAGCACAAGCCCTGAAGAAAATGCTAGGTTAGCATTTTGCTAGCTATGAAGTGCTAGGTTAAAAGAAAGGCATTTTACTACTTATAAGGTGAATCATCATACATTTTTATGTACAATGAACTAAAAAGTGGATTATTCCCACGTTTGGCCTCATATTTAATCACAACAATGTGGCATTATAGTAGGGTTTAAATAATCGTCACATTAGTGGGTTTTTCTTGTACTGGTGGTGAGCACAGTTTGTATGTGACCCTCCAGGGCTAGTGAGGGGCGCCCCTCATGCCCACATGAGTCTGACGCTGCTACAAGGGGACAGCTTGTCTCTGCGCTGACTGTGTTACGTCGTATATTTGTTTGGAAAACGTGTTTAGTATAAGACAGTTGTTTTGTTGGTGAAAGTTTGCTAGCTGTCGCTAATTTATACAACGTAAAATGCCATAGGCTTGTGCTAATAACATTAGCATGTTGTATTTCTGGGGAAAATGTGTCCAGCAAAAGACAAGGGCTTTGTCTGTGAATGCTGCAAGTTATACTGAAGCCAATTTGTGTACTTGTGTTTGAAATTGTCTCATATTTAATGTATGTTTTGGGTGTTTTTTGAATCAACTAAACTTAACAGTATTTCACAGAAACCCCACCGCCAACTAGTGTTCTGGAGGAGTAACTGCAGAGATACACAGACACACCACAGCACAAGTATAGTGCTCACAACAGCGTAGGCGATGTGCGTAGGGTCTGCCGCACAAGGCTTCGTGGACCCAGGGGTGTGTTGGCCAAGGAGGGCAGCTTGCTGTGGGTCCTTGGCTCAGGCCAAGCCAACAGCATGGCCTCCCTCCCTCCTCTATGTACTCTGATGGAGTACCATGGTCATGAAGCAAAAATTAAACCAGTTAAATGTATTTAATATAATCTGTAGTATTAACCCACATGTCAAAAACTCTCATGAAGTTCCAGTTAACAGAATCAAAAGGAACTGGTTCCTTTCAGTGTGGGAAAGATTTTATCCAATCAATGCAGAAGTCAGATTACAGATTTTGGGATAACACAGAGGGCAAAAAACACACAAGCTGAGTACACAATGTGCGCAAACTACGTGAAAGTCAAAGAGCCAAGCCTGACTGATTTTCACTCTACTGCTGCCCTGAGAAGGACATTAGTCCACAGTGTTTACAGAGGTGGACCCCCGCCCCCCTGTGTTTGTCAGAACTGTATTTTATGATTGGGAAGTGTTACAAATCAGATTCTCAGTAGGCCTACTCATTTGCAGATTCCTGTAAACATTCACAAATCTCAGTACGCATTTAGAGATTCTTTTAAACATTTACACATCTAATTACACACACACACACACACACACACAACAAGATACAGTTTCACAACTCTCCGCACACATCTGTAAACGGTTTTGCTACAATAATGGCCCCAAAGGAGTGATTTAAAATAGGGTGACCATATTTTGATTTCCAAAAAAGAGGACACTCGGCCCAGCCACGACATAGCCTGCTTAAATGATACTCGCAGTTTACTCAAAGATGCCTTATCATTTTAATATATTTAAAATTTATATGTATGGATAGAAAATTCAGTTATATTACAAAATAAAATCTCTCAAAGACAGAAATTCAGATAGGCCCCTATAGCTAGGGGACACATACACACACTAGAGTGTGGCAACCCAATCCGAGCCCGACGGGTCCCAACGGTAGGCCTAGGCCTACCCGACGGGTCGGGCTGGGTTCGGTCAAAAATGTATAAATTGTATTCGGGCTCGGGTCAGATTCGGTCAGCTTTCCGTGAAAATGTAGTGTAAAAATAAATAAAATCCTATTGTCTGTCCTGTTTATTGCTTGGGGAATGTTATTTACGTGACAACACCGGAACACAACACACACACATTGGCTGTTTGTTTCTACCTCTCCCCTCGCTGGAAGCCTCGGACCTTCCGCCACCCGCCTTGATTAAACGGTGAAAATAAAATAAAAGAGGGAGACAGGTTTTTCCTATTTTATCTTATTTTGTTATATTTCTCCCTCTCCCCTCGCTGGAAGCCTCGGACCTCCCGCCGCCCGCTCCCGTCTCAAACACGGAAGGTCTCCCTCTCCGCGGAGCACCTACGGCGTACGCCTGGCCTGTTAAATAGCCTGTAACCGTAACAACTGTGTGACACAAACTCAGTCCTTTAATAATTAAATAATGTCGGGCTCAGTTCGGTTTCGGACATAACAAAACAGAATGACTGTCGGGTTCGGACAGAAATATGCGGCCCGTGCCGCACCCTAACACACACACACACACACACACAAGGAAAACCGGACATTATCATCTATTTATAAACACGCCCCGGACTGAACGTGAAAAGTGGACATGTCGGGGCAAAAGAGGACGTTTGGTCAGCCTATAATTTAAAACTATAACATAAAGCATTTGTCACAGTGATGAAGTCTTGATGGAAACTACATGCATAAAACTTTCTGGGCTGAAAAGGAAGAAACGATATCCTGGATTTTTACCAAGACTTGTTTAAAAATTACACCTTTTTCCCATCCCACTGGTCTTACTTACAGTCTGACTTGCTTGGGTACAAGCTAATGTTAGCTAATTTAGCTTGATATTACCTTGTAAATGATATTTCAGGGATGTTCCTACTTGTATCTACCTTATTCCTGAGTGCAAAACTACTACTACTACTACGATTACTACTCATGGGCGCAACTTCCAGTGAGATAGCGGAAGTAGCAGTAAGCTAATTAGTCCCATAGACTATATGTGGTTAATCCCAGTGGTCACTCTTGGTAGCTACCCACCTACGCTGGTTCTTATCGCAAGTAATTTGCCTTCAGTTTAGCAAATACTGATTTACTTTTTTTAACAAATATTTAACTAATGTGATCTTAGCATTGCACTGTCCGTGTCTGTGGTGACCAACAACCAGTCTATGCCAAATTTTTGTCTTCAGCAACTGCGTGTTGAACATAGACCAGAACAAAAAGGGATTGTTGCTGTTGCCAAAGGTACCATTGATATGAGAAACCACAACAGTTTCACGAGACATAGCGAGACAATAATTAAATCAGAATTTGCAGAAGAGAATGACACCTAGACTGACAGGTCCGTCACTCAACGTCAGTACATGATATCCCTGTCTTTCCCTGTCTGACTTCATTCTCAACCTATACTAGAAAATTGCTCGTTATAAAATAAACTCAGCAACATACCTTGAAATATGTATTTAGTCATTAGGACTGAGAATGTGTTACTGATTTACTGCACTTCCTTTATATCACATATAAAGTGCCAAAATTTATTCTCTTACTACTAATTTATATTACTATTACTGAAGTCTGCTGCTAAATTCAGCATCATACAGAACAGTTTTTAATAAATCAGAAGTTAAAAAAAACCTGTAAACTGCGTCGTAAACACAGACGAGTGGAGGATTAGCTAGGAAACATGACATTTATTCACTTTACGTGGAGCTACAGTTAATAATTAATCATGTTAAACGTCATCAGAAATCATCTTTAAAAGGAGCAGATGTTTCCCTTGTGCTAACTCAGGCCATATTAAGGTTAACAATAGTTTAACAGGGCGGGGCAAGCTAATTGCTAGCATGCTCAGTTGAAAAGGGAAAAAAACGTTAAAACGTTCCGGTTCAACGCCGGAAGTTGCGCCCATAATTCACGCAAGGTATTATGGGGGCTAGGAATAAGGTGGCTTTTTTATGCTATGTTTTACTGACCTGTGTGTGACGTCTTCTGCTCTAATGAACCACTTGGAGCCGGTAGATGGTGGTAAGAAGCAGGTTTATTCACCTAATGGAAAACCTCATAAGTCTGGGATAAATAGCAAAGGACAGCGTTGTTTGGTGACCTCATGTGGACAACCCGCTCGTGCTCCATCTGGAAAGGCGGTGTTGTGCGGCATCATGCTAATGTTAGCTAACAGCACAACAGACAGTGTTTAAGAGCGGCAAAATAATAAAAACGAATATTTAACTCAATAAAAAACATGGCGAACTTAATGACAAACAATGAATATACAAACAGACAAAGCCAGCTCAACTTCTACATGCTTTATTAATAAGTTAACTTTACATTTGTCCTCAGACATCAACATGTTAGCTAGTAGCTATTTCAAGGAAAGTCTTCCGTAGCTCTGAAAATTACCCACAATCCTCCGCTGTTTACTACTTTACGCAGATACTGAGTTTTGACAGCAGGTGGCACTGTCGCTCCTTCAAACTGACGTATTCTGACCTAATAGCATCTCAACAGCATAGATATAACTTTAACACACAAAATAAATGGAAATAGGGCACATATAACAGCACTATTATAAAATTTAGCTGGATTTAAACTTGACCTTATTAACTATGTTACATCAGCACGTCACAGATAAACATGGCAGTGATTTTAAGATGTAAATCATTTTTCATTTAAACATCAAATGATCATTCATAGGTGGAATAATATCAAAGTACACAGTGTATAAGTGCTGTGTACTACAGCAGGAGGCAATCCTGATGTAGCCACTGTCCATCTGACACACCGCTCCGTTTGCTATCTTTGCCAGTACAAAATGGAGAAAAGCTAGTGAGCTGTGCTAGTGACAAACCATCTAAGAGGTCATGTGTGAAAGCATTGCGGATTTGACACCATAAATAGAAAAGCTATCAATATAGGTAAGACTGTTTGCCGACTTTTTAAACTGCCTTACAGTAACATGAGCTTGTCACTCAAGTAAGGCAACGAAGGCACCACAAATGAACAAATCCGTGTTGATTGGGTTGTGTTTAAATTAATTCAAAACAAATAACCTGTTAGTTTTAATTTCTTGAAACCTAATTTTTAAATAACCATAGCCCTAATATGAACACACAGTACCTTGCTCCCCATAGAAAGGAGCCTTTCCTTTTGGTTTTTCTGTGCACTTTGCTTTGGTGCTGCAGCCCTGTCTCATTCCTCGGAGGTCAATTGCCGACGCTTTGTCACTCCCCTTGGTGTCTCACAGCAACACACTAGTCACCCTTTAGTGTGTCTGTGTGACACACAGCTGAAACACATTGTAACACATGATAAAAACAGTTCTGATCAGGTTTAGGCAGCAAAACTGCTTGGTAAGGTTTACAAAAAGATCATGTTTTGAGTTAGAATAGGTATGTTACGTAACAAAACGTGACATAAATACGTCACGTGAGTAACATCAGTGTGCAGTGACCATACATAAAATACAGTATCTAACGTTAGATTTAAACAAAGGTGACTTTTGGTTTCACATGGGACACGGACTGTTGTTTCCTTGGGAAAGTCTTGTTCTCCTAGAGGCATCCACCTCCCCTCCCTCCCAACCTATGTGGACTTTCTTGCTCTTAGTTGTTCTCAGCCTCAAATATTGCAGCCATTGGGTTTAAATTGGAGTCAGTGGGAAGTCTTGTGCATCCGCTCAATGGTTACCTTTGTTGTCAGTATCATGTGTATGATCACACAGGGCGTGACAAAGTATCTGTATTTAATGACGTGGAAATGAGAATGGACTAGGCACCACCCTCAAGACAAAACTTTACATCCAAGATATGTCATAAGCTTACAAGCTGGGTTGCCATTTAGTTTGCTGTGTTCAGGAAAAGTAGTAATGTGTTGCAAATGAGCCGCCTATATGAGCCAGCTCCTGTCTGAGAGCTGATTTCTTTTTACTGCCTTTTTTTTGGTAAATTAGACGGAATAATAGGATGAGCCTATGAAATATATCTTAAATACAATCCAGAAACTTTTCACTTTGATTTTAACATGGTGAGACTTTTGTATGTTATGCCAGTAGCAACCTCTCGGAAACCTCAAGAGCAACCTCGAGCTCTCGGAAAAGATCAGAGCCATAAGATCTGGCTCCCTTCAAAGAACCATAATTCCCAGCACTAACAACATGCTGTCGTTTATCATCCAACATTTATGATGGTGGTAATAGTTGTCTCAGTCTATAGGGACACTTAAAAAAACAGAAGAGTTTGTGTTTTTGACACAGCCTCAGTTCAAACTGGTATATGGAATATGCTACTGGTGACACTCTCAAATAGAAATGAACAGTCGTGCAAAAAATCTGATATGAGCAGTAAATTTAAACTCATCATGAAGGCCTGTAGTGTGAACAGAGACACGTGCAGTTGCTGTGTGATTGGCAGCGCTCCAGCTGCGGCTATAGTTAGAGTGAAAGTCTGTAGTCACACACTCTCACACTCTCCAAAACTCAGACGCCATCTGCATGGCCAGAGAATGTTCACATGCACACTGGCACATGCCAACTTTCTATGACAAAAGGACGGGTGACTGTCACACAGGAACAGTGTGTGTGTGTGTGTGTGTGTGTGTGTGTGTGTGTGTGTGTGTGTGTGTGTGTGTGTGTGTTAATCAGCTCAATTTTCACCCCTCACAAAAGCTTGTGATTAAAAGAATGCAGCAGCACCGCCTACTGGGTACGCTTTGAAAGTGCATTTGGATAACTGAGAATGAACATTAGCTCTCTCCTAACAGGGGTCACAGCTGATTAATAGATTTAGAAAAAGTGTTTCCACAGTGTTTTCCACACTTACTGCTGACTGATAGGGACGGTGGTTCAATTATTAGTTTGATATTACACAAGTTTCCTCTCTCTTTAATGTCTTTCTCTCTCATCTAGCTGCCTAACATGTTTGGAAATATACGATCAACCATCCTCTCCCTGATGATTGGCTCCTATGCTTCTTCAGCCGTGACCTTCCCTGGTGTCAAGGTACAACCACACATGCACGCATGTACAAACCTGCTTGAACTGTTGGACAACTTGAAAAAGCATAGATTAACTTTCAATACAACTTAATCATCACAAAATACTTATCTAGGGTTGTTGTCATTAACTAACGTGCACAGTTTTATCAAGTTTTGTTTTTAAAGGAGCATTAACAAAGGACAGAAGGAGGGAAGAAAGGTTTGGAAAGGGAGATGATGTCAGGAGGAATGAAAATAAATCGAATCTAGAGGAGGAGGAATAGATTAGCGATTAAATGGATACAGAAGTGCCCATGGGGAGGCAGAAGGGGGAAGCTGTTAAAGTTAAATGTAATGCAATGATGCAACAAGGTCAGTTTTACTACACTAAATTTTTAACATATTTTCCCTGTCCCTGTCTCCTCTATTCATCCTTGTCCTCGTCCCTCTTCTACCCATCTCTCTCCCAAACCCTCCTCTTCCTTCCTGTTTTTCAACTCCAGGTGATTTATGACCTTGGCGTGTCGTTCCGCGTCCTCATGTGGGTTTGGTCTGGCATGGCCTGCATGGTCTTCGTCAACTGCTTCGTAAACTGGCCTGTTGAATCCTTCCCTGCACCCGAAGACGTCAGATACACGTCAGTGCGCTCTACGTCCTATAAACACATTGATATTCTACACAAAGTGGCTCTGGATACATCACATCAAGGGTGCTAGGGCATTTTTGTGGCGATGATGACACTGTCATAGCTTACTGTGTGAGCATGTGAAATCCTATAACGCTAAGTAATTAAGGAAACATGACAAAAGACGAATCAAATGAATTTCTCTTAATCTACAGTTTCCACAACCCAGGTACTATTTCAGGTTAATTCCATCCTCTAACAGTAATTTACTGGCATGTACAGACATGTCACTCCTCAAACATTGGCTTGATGGCATGCTGTGAAAACCACACCATGATTGTCACATTTGTGGCTCTAACTGGTTTGGCCTCATGTAGCTACCCGACAGCAGGGAGAAGGAGCAGAGCAGAGACTGAGGAATCACTAACACAGCTTCTGACTGTGGCAACAATCATGCAGGTAGCATAGAGGATAATATGGCACTGACTGAACAGAGGACAGGGAGTAAATACATACATGTATGTAAGGCTTAATGAGATTACTGTGCACAGCTGTGACAAGTAAACAGGTGATTGCACTTAGTAAATACACAAGGGACGTCTGCTGGGCTTGTGTCAGTCAGGACCATGAGAAAACAGAGATAAGTAGGCAACTACTGGCTAGACTGCCATGAAAATTAATGACTATTCACCAGAGGTGGAACCAAGTCACGTGTAATTCTCACATCTTTGCACCAAAGTCCAGAGTCAAGTCCCAAATCACGACAGGCAAGTCCGGAGTCATGTCCTCGGTCTTAAACTTTGAGTTTTGAGTCCCAAAGAAGTCATAATGCGCTCTTCGCCAAGCGTTCTGCCATTTTAACAACAGAGTAATAATGACTTGAATTTACAAAAATCAAAAGTGCTTTTTGAAATTTGTTAAAATAAGTTTGCAAAATGTTACTTAGCTGTTACGGTAACGTTAGCTGAGCATTAGCTCGCTAGCTTTGTTAATATTAGCCTTGACGTACTGTTCTTTGTGCAACTTTCAGTGTCGAACAAAATTTTAAGTTGTTGCATCTCCATCTGTAATTTTTAATTTTGCATACTGCAATTTGTTTTTTGCTGACCAACATGTGATGTTTGTACACGATTGAAATTATCTTTGGTGTCCTTTTTGGGGGCCGCCCATCATTCCGACGACCTAAAATTCTAAAGCCCTGTTAGTCCAAAAAATGTCCCATTTGACCATTTCTCCAACAGCCCGTTATCCCCAAAAACAAACACTTAAAGCTGTAAAGTCGAGTCTAAAGTCATCAAATTTGTGAATCAAATCTGACTCAAGTCCAGGTCATGTGACTTGAGTCCACCCCTCTGCTCTTCTAAGTAATCGGAGGATAATTCATCATGATTCTGGTAACCCCATGACCTCTGTTATGATGCCACCATAAGTAGACTGTCATCAAATTTACTGACCACATACATGCTGAACCCTGTCCATGTTCAGCACTCCATGACTTGAAAGCAGATGTTGAGTAAAGTAATCATGGATATAATGTCCACTAATCTGCAGGTTCACATGTTTTTGAGATGGTGACAGGTTTTCTTCATTTGGTAAGGGCTGGAGTTATTTTATTGTCTTTCTCTTTTCTTATCAGTAAAAAGGTGAAGCTGAGCGGAGTTGTGACAGAGGACAAGGTGACTGGGGAGTCGTATGTCACCCATGTGACTCTTATGGAAGACATGATGGGAGCTCAGCAGCCGGAACCCGAACGGACAGACTCCAAAGGCACAACCCAGGGTAAGAAACATTATCATTGACAATAATACAATAATAATAATCTTAAATTAATCATTTAAAAAAAAATGAACTATCCAATTTACATGAAATTAAGTTTAATTAACTTTTAATAATTAAAGTGTTATAGAGATTCTGTAGAGTCTGTATAGGCGAACTTACTGGGCAAGCATGCATATCTTCTAAAAGTGTAAAACTTGTCTCTTAAATAAGGGAGACGTTATAACCGATGGACTAATCTCATACCTTTCACAGAAAAAAACCACAGTGCCTGTTACTAAAGCCTCAGACTGTGTGCCAGGCAACTGCAAACTTTACAACAAAAGCTCTTATAATTAAAAGACACATAAACCAGTAACAATACCAATGTGTCTGCAATCCAGTGGAACAACATGAATAGACATTTTACCTTGGAATAACTGAGAACTTGAATTAATTATTCTACGAATTCTACTACACTAGTTTTGTATTTGTTTTATTATGGTGAAACTGGTTCTTTTAGTGCTGTGTGAAACTCCCTGAGGCTTCAACTGAAAGTGTCACTCATCATGTGTGTCATGCTTTCATTAGTCTCATCCATCTGTCTCACACTGTGCTCCTTCCCTTTTTCCAAACGGCTCCTTGTTGTGGTGAATAACTACACCATAAATTAGGACACTGATGTATCAGTTTCTGTCATTAAACCTCTGACGTTTTACATGGTAATAATGTAATGCCAGCTCCAGGGTTAGGTACAAAAGTGCCGTGAAAAATAAAAGAGAAACTGTGCATTCTGGGAGTTTTCCAGGGAAGTGAACTGTAACAATTTGGCTGAGTTGTTGGAGTGACTCCATGAGTATTTCACTACCTGAACTAAAGGCTGTTTTCACACATTCTCTCTCTATCCTCCTTCAGACGCAGTGCCACTCTGTCACTCTGTGTGCTCTCCCATCTTACTGTGGAGTCTCATCACCATGGCAATGACCCAGCTGAGGCTGATCTTCTTCATGGGTGCCATGAACAAGATGGTGGAGTTCCTGGTCACCCACGGCAACCCCAACCGTAAGAATAATTACCTACCTACCAACCTAAATAATTTAACTACTACTTTGTTATCACTGAACAAAACAAACAAACGTTTTTTACCGCAGTTCGCAATACACAGCCTCTTGTTTGTTACACTCACTCACAACCAACTCAGCCAAGGTACCTTTCATATCGATTCTGGACGTGGAAGGTCCATGACCAAACGTTGATATGTGTATTGAGGTCGGAGTGAGAATGTGTTGGTTGTCCACAGACCAACTCACCAACAATTTGCAAGCCTGGAGTAGAGATGCATGCCCTAAAGAAAAGTCCACATTTGTGATCGGAAGGAGAAACAGACCTGCTTTTAAACTTTATGACAGACTTGGAAATCAGCAGGTTTTTGGATATGCGTAAATAACCCAATGCCAACCTTTTCAAGAAGGTGTTTGAAGGAATGAAAGAGGTAGGCTGTGTTCACACGGTCAGTCAAGTCCACCACTGGTGGAAAACTTTGGAAAAATCCTGTCATGATGCAACGAAGCAAAATGAAACAAGCAACATGTTAGGGCACATTAATCGGAGTACGCACAGTTGCATGTAAACAGGAATATCAGTGGAATAATCATTTTCATCAGCCACGTTAACAGCTTATTAGGAATATTGTCTTTTTTGGATTAAAGGCAGAAACTGGAATATTTGGTGCATGTAAACATTGTCACTGTGTAAAACCATCTGTGGAGTTGACCTGAAACTGTTGTTTCTTCCAGCCTCAGAAGAGATGGTGAATGAGGCGAAGGAACAAGGTAAGAGTCAAGATGCTCAGTGTTAACAGTAGACAAGCTGTCCTTACGTTAACAAGTGCCTACTATTGACTGGGCTGAGTGGAGTTACTACAGTGTTTTGACTGATGTTCCCAGTTGTATTTTGTGTGTTTACTTGTTCAAAACACAGTTAGAAATTCATTCATATCAAGCTGAGAGAGCATTTAGGCCACTGGACACTAGAAATTATTATGAAAAATAATTATTTTAAAAATAATTTCTAGTCCCCAGTGCTCTAAATGCTCTCTCAGAAGCCTAATATGAATAAATCTGTCCCGAGTGGTTACTTTGCAGCCTGTTTTGTTGCTGCCAGTTGCAGTGGTCTTTCTCAATGCTGGACAAAATTTGCTGTTCCAACAAGTAACTTAAACACATAAACATGGAAAATATGGTCCAAGTTGAAGGTTACGTGTGTGGAATTCAATCAAAATATTACAAAGACAACCACTTATTGTTGTTATGATATTGTATTCATTAGTTGGACAGGAAGCAACATGTAACTAAAGTCATGTCCTTGGTGTCCTTGGTCCTTGCACATTGTGTTAGACTGATCCCAGTATTTGTAGACCCACTGCTTCTCCGTCTGCATTGTGTTCCTAACAGCATGGGATTTAAAATACCATTTCAAGCTTCATACGGGGAATGAAACCTTAAATAACACAATAAGTACCATAAGTAGAGACTCCAACCTGTCTCCTATTTGCTTCTGTCCACGTGTTTCTATGAACCTCACTCTATCTCTGCGTGTCCTCCCCAGTTGGTTTCTACTCATCTATCTTCGGCACAATGCAGCTGCTGTGTCTATTGACCTGTCCTTTGATTGGCTACATCATGGACTGGAGGCTGATGGAGTGTGAAGAGGAGAACGCAAACACACAAATAGAAAAGAGGTATTGTATTGCTACATGTATACATTTTTGTACAGCAGTTTGCAAGACAATGTCTATTGTAGGCTGAGAAAGTTTTGTCCCCTTCAGCCAATCAGATCCCCCGAAGAGAGACAGGAAGATCCAGAAACTGACCAATGCCATGAGAGCTTTCATCTTCACTAACCTCTTATTGGTCACCTTCGGAATACTTTCCTTGATTGACAACCTGCCCCTACAGGTTAGAAAAACACTGAACAGGAATACGTGTTTTACACATTTTACTAATACACAGAGATAAAGAAACACTAAGGGACACTTTCGATGATCTTTTTGTGCTGTGTCTTTCCATCTCTATTAGTTGGTGTCGTACGTTCTGCACACCATAGTGAGAGGATTTATCCACTCCTGCTGTGGAGGTCTCTACGCTGCTGTGTGAGTGACACCACTGTCATGTTTAAAGCTGCACTAACAGATATTAGCTGACTCTGTAATTACCCTCAGCCCTACAAAGTGATGTTTCTAGGTGGAATAAATGGTGGGGCAGCAACTATTTTGGACAGATGCAAAACCAGAAAATTACACAATTTTACAGTTTGACATAATTCACTAGTTCACATTTTCCACACAGTTTAAGACAGGCGATAATCTGACTGAGCAAAAACATGAGCCAACACAAAAGTGCCAAAAACTGCAGTTCTATGAACAGCCATTTGAGGCAGGCTCCAGGGGCCCGTTAATCCTCTTGAGACCCCAGTGTTAAAAGGCCTGATACAAAAAATAATTTTGGTCTCTATGGCTAATTTCCCTAATCAAGACACTGTACAGGGGGTGTGTTTTTATATAACTCACCCATTAACATTTAATAAACCTTGAGGATATGCATACCGTAAAACTCGGAATATAAGTCGCACTGGGATATAAGTCGCAGTCTATTTTTTAAGGTCTCAAACAGGGAAAACAAGGTTTTATATTACTATTTGTTAATAAAAACGTTATACAAGTTATTCCTACACTGTTTCCCTTTATTTTTAATTTGAAACACATTCAAAACACAATAACCTCTTAAGCAGCTTTGGTTACTTTTCAGATTGCAATTTTCCAAACAACCTCTTCAGGAAATAAAATTA